>NC_057801.1:456106385-456114166 GCF_018294505.1 Triticum aestivum
GCCCCAGCCATGGCCGACGCCATCGCCGCCACCCCCTCGTCGTAGCCACGCCCTCCGTCCACCCAACGCCGTGCCACCGTGTCCAGGAGCTCCGCCGCCGTCCACTTCATCGAGCTAGCCGAGCCCCGTGTGCTCGTGCGGCCCGAGACCACCGCACCGACCTCGCCCGAGCTCACCGTCGCCGGAGATCCCCTTCAACGCCGTCGCCGCCTCAGCTCGTCCCCGACCTCGCCGGTGGCCTCTACGGGAGCGTTGTGAGCCTAGCTACTCCTCCGACCCTCTCTCTCTCATTCCTGAGCCGTGTAGCCACCGCACGAGGATCACACGCCCGCACCGCCGCGGATCTCGTCGCCGACGTGCTTCCGGCCACACTCCGGCCACAAGATGGTGTCCATCTTACTCACCGAGTCCCGCAGCACCTAGCTAGCCACTCCACGAGCCTCACCGACCCCTCTAGCGCAAAGTTCATCTTCGACCGAACCCCGGTGGCCGCCAAAGTCGTCGCCGGCGCCAACTCCGGCCACCCCGACCCCAATGGACTCCACCAAGAGCTGTAGCTTGTCCTCAGCTCCACTCCGGTGGTCTCCGCGGCCCATTTGGTGGCCGAAACGGCCAAAACCACTCTCGCCGCCGCATCGGGCTCGCCGGCGGCTAAACGCCGGCGCCGCTGGCATTGACTTTGACCACGGGTGGGCCCTGGTTGACTCCCCTGAGTCAATGACAGGTGGGGCCCAGCCCTGTTAATTAAACACGTTTAGTTTTAATTAAACTTTAATTAAAATAATCACCCTGACATGCGGGACCCACTGTCAGGTTTGACCCTGACGTGTTCCGTTGACCTGCTGACGTCACACTGACGTCAGGATGACGCAATAATGATTTTCTGGAATTATTCTAATATAGGAAATTCCAGAATATAATTTAAACTTCAAAAATTCATAACTTTTATTCTGTAACTCCAAATCAGACAAATTATATATGAAAAATGATCAGAAAAATCCAATCTATCCATCTGTACTATTTTCATGCATGACTAAACAAGTTAACTTGATGTTTAATGCAGAACAAGGAAAAGCACTTTAAAAGGCCATGGTTGAGTTTGAAATTTGAATCTTTGATTCAAATTGGTTCAAACCCTTCTGGTCTTAGTTGCATTAGCCCAACACACTCATATTGCCATGTTTCATGCATGCATCATATTGTTGCACATTGTTTGGTGATGGTTGTGTATCGGTGTCCTTTGCGACAGGTTCTGCCTCCGAGGAGTACCGTGATTACCCTAACGAAGAACCGTATCAGTGCATCGAACCATCAGGCAAGCAACCAACCATTTGATCATATCGATACAATCCCATGTTCTCGCTCCTGCTCTCTTTCACTGCATTAAGACAACGCGTTTCAAACTGATGTGTGCTACGGTAGTTGAACCCATTTCCTCTGCATGACCTGTCATTGCCACAGTAACTAGATGAAACCCACTAGCATGTGTAGGAGTTGTATGAGCCATATGTATGTGTTGTTCCTACCTTGCTATGCCTGCTATGCTTAGAGTCGTGTCAGGTCTGGTTCATCTGGGTGATGGGCTAGAGTGAAATGATTATGTCGGTAATGAGAGTGGTGTGGTGAACACGATTTGGTAAAGGTATCGATGAGAGGCCATGTAGGAGTACATGGTGGGTTGTTTCATTGAAGCCGACCTTAAGCACTGAGATCTGTATGTGTGATTTAAGAATCAGCTACTACCATGCATTGGGCCCGAAACCAATGGACCCTCTCGGCTTCTTATTCACCCTAGTTCTCCGTCTAGGAGTTGCAAGTAGTTTCTGGTGTTTGTAGCCTACTGGAGGCCGTGGACAGCGCTGACCGTAGGGGTGGGCTGTGATGCGGTAGGTACGTGGCCGGGTGTACCGAATACCCATTAGGTATCTCGGGAACCCTGTTCACATCGTTCGGGGCTGTATGGGAAACCTCGGCCGGACTCCCTGCGGATGGAACCTGAATAGGCGATAAACCTGGACTGGAGGCTTAGGTGATTAGGTAGGTCATGGCCGACACCCACGTTGGGCTTCCGCTTGAAGGTTGCCGAGTACATGTCGTGTAAATGACGGTAAGTGGTGAGAGCGTGTATGAAGAAGTACACCCCTACAGGGTTAACATGATCTATTCGAATAGCCGCGTCCGCGGTAAAGGACTACTTGGTTGCCTATACAGTTCATAGACAACTAAATGGAAACTGCTAAAAGCCTCAAGATAAGTGTGAGTGCCGAGGATGGCTCTTCCATAGGGAGACGGAGGAGGATCCTCGGTAGTGTATTGAAGTGGTGAGTAGTGGACTCGTGTGCGCAAAATCATTTCAAGTTGAAGTATCGTAGGATAGTCTAGCCAAGAGTCAAAGCTGGCTTGCTGCAATAACTCCACCAACCCTTCTTGATAATATGCATGTATGTAGGATCTGATGTAAGTCTTGCTGAGTACCTTTGTACTCATGTTGCTATAATTTACATTTTACAGAAGACGCTGCGACCCCTTCTGATGGGTTCTATGTAGACGTTGACATCAACGAGTAGGCTAAAGGCCCTAGTGGTGACCCTGAGCTTGTGAAGGACCACGTAGTATAGCTAGGCTTTCCAAGCCTCTTTTATTTTACTAGTTGTCTGTACTCAGACAAGTTACTTCCGCTGCTGGTTTGTATGACTGTATGACTTGAATGTTGGGTCGTGAGACCCGTACCTTTGTGTATGTTATGTATGGCTCCCTGAGCCTTAAATAAAGTACTTGTGTCGTAGAGTCATGTTGTGATGCTTCGTTGTATTTGCACATATCGAGCATATTGTGTGTATGATTGAAATGCTTGGTATGTGTGGGATCTGACTACCTAGTTGTTTATCTTTAGTAGCCTCTCTTACCGGGAAATGTCTCCTAGTGTTACCGCTGAGCCATGGTAGCTTGCTACTGCTCTGGAACACTTAGGCTGGCCGGCATGTGTCCTTCTTCGTTCCTGTGTCTGTCCCTTCGGGGAAATGTCACGCATTGAGTACCGGAGTCCTGTTAGCCCGCTACAGCCCGGTTTACCGGAGTCCTGCTAGCCCAGTGCTACAGCCCGGACCCACTTGCTGATGACCGACATGTTCGAAGCTGGGTCATGGATGCCTGTCCCTGTAAGTCTGTGCCACTTTGGGTTTACGACTAGTCATGTCAGCCCGGGCTCCTTATCATATGGATGCTAGCGACACTATCATATACGTGAGCCAAAAGGTGCAAACAGTCCCGGGCAAAGGTAAGGCGACACCCGTGGGGATACCGTGCGTGAGGCCGCAAAGTGATATGAGGTGTTACCGGCTAGATCGATGTGACATCGAGTCGGGGTCCTGACAACTGCGACCAGAAAAGCTTCTCCACTTCTTCATCGCCTTGACCCTCAAAGAACTTGATAGCGTCAGCTGTACTATTCGCCAAGTCCGCATATGCGTCTGCCGGACTCAAGCTCCCCGCCAGGGGAGCATACTTGGGATCCAAGAACTTCGTCCGCAGCAAGTATGAGTCCCCAGCCACGATCTTGTCGACCTATTGCAGCTCTTCCCGCATACTGCAGATCTCGGTTCGCATCTCCTTGGCGGCATTAAGTGCCTTGTCCAGCTCGGCTGAACTAGACTTACTCTCCTTTTCAAGGAGCGTGTACCGGTCGGTGGCATTCTTTAACTCCCCAGCCATTTCGGCTACCTTTTCTGCGCTTCGGCGATGAGCAGGTTGTTCGGCTCTCAATTCCTCGACCGCCTTTAGGGCAGCCGCATTGCTAGCCTGAGCTTCTTCCTTGGCTTGAGCAAGCTCCGCCCTCAGGGCCTCCACGGCAGCAGCACCATCTACAGTGCAACCACATGGCATTAATACTATGTCCCTCTGTCACGCCCAATATGCGACCCTATCCAAAAGGAACTCGAAGGTCCCACCAAGGATAGACCCGCATATTGAAACGCTTTTGCAAGGTGGATATCATTACATCAACATTACATAATAGATGGGGATACATACAAAAGGCATACAATGTCACACGGATACAACATCATATTACATAAGAGCACCATCCGACTACGGATGAAACACAAACAGAAACTCAAACGACATCCACCCTGCTAGCCCAGACTACCGACCTGGAACCTATCCCCTGACCGAAGAAGAAGCAGAAGAAGAACTCCAAAACAAGCAAACATCGCTCTCGCATCATGATCATCGCATAACCTGTACCTGCAACTGTTGTTGTAGTAATATGTGAGCCACCAGGACTCAGCAATCCCATTGCCATGGGTATCAAGACTAGCAAAGCTTAATGGGTAAGGAAAGGGTAAAGTGGTGAGGTTGCAGCAGCGACTAAGCATATATGGTGGCTAATCAACGCAAATAAGAGCGAGAAGAGAGCAAGCAGAACAGTCGTGAAGCTAGCAATGATGAAGAGGTGATCCTGAACTCCTACTTACGTCAAACATAACCCAAAACCGTGTTCACTTCCCAGACTCCGCCGAAAAGAGACCATCACGGCTACACACACGGTTGATGCGTTTTAATTCGGATCTGGTGTCAAGTTATCTACAACCGGACATTAACAAATTCCCATCTACCACATAACCGCGGGCACGGCTCTCGAAAGTTTATACCCTGCAGGGGTGTCCCAACTTAGCCCATGATAAGCTCTCGCGATCAACGAAGGATATACCTTCTCCCAGGAAGACCCGATCAGTCTCAGAATCTCGGTTTACAAGACATTTCGACAATGGTAAAACAAGACCAGCAAAGCCGCCCGATGCTCCGACAATCCCGATAGGAGCTGCACATATCTCGTTCTCAGGGCAACACCGGATAAGTCAAGCTACGAGTAAAACCAGACCTCGAGTTTCCCCGAGGGGGCCCCGCAGGCTACTCGGTTCGGACCAGCACTTAGACAAGCACTGGCCCGGGGGGGCTAAAATAAAGATGACCCTCGGGCTCTGGAATCCCAAGGGAAAAAGGGCTAGGTGAGGCAAATGGTAAAACCAAGGTTGGGCCTTGCTGGAGGAGTTTTGTTCAAAGTGAACTGTCAAGGGGGTCCCATAAATCACCCGACCGCGTAAGGAACGCAAAATCCGGGAACATAACACTGGTATGACGGAAACTAGGGCGGCAAGAGTGGAACAAAACACCAGGCATAAGGCCGAGGCTTCCACCCTTTACCAAGTATATAGATGCATTAATAAAATAAGAGATATTGTGATATCCCAACATAATCCTGTCCACCATGGAGCAATCTTCAACTTCACCTGCAACTAACAACGCTATAAGAGGGGCTGAGCAAAAGCGGTAACATAGCCAAGCAATGGTTTTCTAGGATGGGTGAAAAGGTTAGAGGCTGACATGGCAATTTGGGAGGCTTGAAGAGCAAATGATAGGTAGCGCAGCAAAGCGATAGAACGAAGCAACTATCATAGCAATGATAGTAATGAGATCCAAGGTGATTGTCATCTTGCCTGAAATCCCGCTAGGAAGAAGAACGAGTCCATGAAGAAGAAGAACAGAGGAAGCCGAACCAAGCATAGGCGAACGAATCCTCAGATCGCAACGAAACAGGAACTAACGAGAAGGAGCACAACCGGAAAGAAGCAAACAAGGTAAACACACAACACATAAACATGGAATGATGCTCAACTAAGTATGATGCATGACAAAGCTAGATGAGGCTACTCATGGCAAGAGATGATCCAAACAAGAACAACACATCAAAGCAAGATTAAATGAGGCCGGAAACAACATATAACAATTCCGGTAAGTCTTCATATGCAAATTTCGAAGTTGGTCCAGATCTGAACAAACATTAAGTTGAAGTTGTTAAACAGCAAGTTAAAGAGAACCAAGAGGATCTACAAGAAATTCGAGTCAAGTTACATACAGAGTTCATTTAGTTCGGAGCTACGGCCTAGAAGATATGAGCAAAACAAGTTAAGCATGACATTGATGCAAAAGGCACTCAAACATCAAGCAAACACCTCAAAACAAGGATGTAACATGATAATATGAAACTACATGCATTTCTAAGCAAGTTTCATATAGAGCACACTCAAAACGGAGCAACGGTTCAACACATACACTATATACAAGTTTAGAGGACAAGCTGTCCACAACAGCAACTTGGCATCTAGCAAGCATCAAAACAATATGCTACAACATCTCAACGTGAAAACAAAAGGCATGGGCATGAAGTACAGGTAAATCATGACAAAACATGAACACTGAGCTATCTCCATAAATCACTAGAACATGCTCAAAAGGACATGGAAAGATTGCAAATATTAATAGTATCAGGCTTAGCAGAAATAACATCAAGTTGCAATGTTTAAAGCTATCAAACAACATGCTACATGAACTTATCATGGCAAACAAAGGCATGAGATGAATCTACTAATTACATAGAACAAATTTCCCTTACTTACCATGAGCTAAAAAGCATCAGAAGATATGATGGCACCCATGTAAACATAGCAAGTTATATGACAGATTCAAACATGGCAGGAACAACGATAAGTAGGCATGTTGGTGAGCTTGAACCACTCACCACAGAGCAATACATGGCATGGCAAGGCAACCAACAGAGAGAATACATGTTTATGAAGCTAAAAGTGCAAGAGCAAGTTCATAGGGTGCATGGATCACTAGCAAAGCTCATGGAAAAACTGAACTTAATGTTAACAGGCTGACAGCAACATTATTTAGCAAGTTTGGAGCAAGATAACAACAAGCTACAGCAGGATATAAATGCAACCAGAGGCGTGAGTGGATAGAGAATGACATGTAGAACAAATCATCCTTAGTGAACATCTCCAGATTATGCATAGAATGACTTGTAGCAGCAGGTTTACATAGCATCATGACATAACAGAAACAGACTAGCAAAACAGAAACAGCAAGTACCCTATTTAACAAGCTCGATGCACTCACTACAAGACTCACAAAAATACATGAATGGCACCAATGTAAATATGGCATGATGTAGTACAAAACACATGTAGAGCTCATGCTCATAGGATGCACACACAAAATGCAACGAAAAAAGACAAAACAGCAAGTTATAACAGTTCCAGCAGATTAACATTATATAGCACTCTTGCAGCGATGATTCAGGCACCAAGATGAGCTCAAACAAGCATGGCACAATGGAATGAAATGTAGAGCATCTCACAGCAAACATTTTGATATATTAGGATCGCAAAACAGAGCTATGGATGAGGAGTTATGGCATGATGAACAGAGGCATAAAATATCACAGACTTGGGGACTGGCAAAAAAAATTAGACCTCGCGGGGGTTGACTGGACAGACATGTCCGGGCTCGTCCGGACATGTCCGGCGCTGCCAAAAGAGGCAGAGGAGCTACGGTCAGCGCCGCGATCTCCGCCAATGGTGGCGGGGTCCAGCGGCTGGCGAGGCCGGGAATGGGTCGCGGGTCCTCGGATCTGGCGGTTCCCGGCCGACTCCGGTGAAGGCGACACCGGCGACGGTGATCCAAGGCAGCAGCGCATCCGGGGCCATGGCGGGGCTCCGCTCCTGCGCGGGAGTCAGAGAGCGAGGTGAGGGAGAGGGAGGAAGAAGGAAAGGAAGAGGGAGACGCGGGGGACCTTGGAGTTGCCGGCAGGAGGCACTCGGTGGCCGGCGGCGCTTCGGGGAGCCGGGCGGTGCGGTGGTGGCGGAGAAGCAGGGAGGCACGGGAGCCAGGCGGCAGCGTCGCTCGCTCGGGCGCGCGGGCTCGGGCGCGGAACCCGA
>NC_057801.1:456114652-456117383 GCF_018294505.1 Triticum aestivum
GATGTTGTGGCGCTGGCGCTGGGAGGTGGAGAGCGCCTGGCCGGCGGCGGCTAGCCCGTTGGGCGGCGCCAAGTGGCGGGGCAGGGTCGGCCGGCGCTGAAAACAAGGAGGAGGTGGGAGGAGGCTGGTGGCGCACAGATTTCGAGGGGGACTAGGTTTTCCAGAAATGGAAGGGGAAGGAGGCTATATATAGCAGTTTTTGGCTAGGGTTTGGCCTAGGGGGTTTTTGGAGCCCTTCGATCTTGATCGGGCGGTTCCGAACGCGAGGGGGTTAGGCAGGCTTAGGTGGGCTGTGAAGAGAGGGCTTGGGCTGAGGGAATAGAAGAGAGGTGCAGCCCGGCGGCAGTTTCGAAGGCCGAAACGTCCGACGAAGGTACCGACAGCGGTACCGCTATATGTTTAACGGTTGGGCAGTCAAACGGACTCCGAATGCGACGAAACTTGACAGGCGCTCTGTCTACACTATAATAAGACTGCACGCCAAGCTTCAATCCATTCCGAGAACATTTTCCGGCCACTCACGCAACGAGGTAGAAAGGGGCGTCGGAGGACAAAGGAGTGCCGGATTGCAAAACGGACAACGGGGAAAATGCTCGGATGCATGAGATGAACACGTATGCAAAATGAGATGCACATGATGACATGATATGAAATGCAGATGATGACATGGCAAAATGCAACACGCAAGCACATGACATGGCAACGACGGCGAATAACTGGCAGACACCTGGCGCATCGAATCCGGGGCGTTACAACTCTCCTCCACTAACAAGAGATCTCGTCCCGAGATCTTAGGACCGAGACGGAAGGGAAAAAGGATGAGGTGAAACAAGAACTCAAGAGAATAAGCGAAGAACCGAGAGCACTCGATAAGAAGAGAGGAACAACGAGAATGGCGAGAATCGAAAGCTCACGGAATCAGATAGACTATGAAACCACTCCGGTTAGAACGAGATAAGAAACGAATAAGATTGAAAAGATTTAGGCAGCACTCCGGCAGAAAATGGAAGGAATAGAACATGAACTTGAGAGGATGGAAATGATACTTGATGAAGACATGACACAAAAACCTCCGGAAATAATTGAAAGAGTTGAATGAAAAGAACGGAGAAGAAAATGACAACTTCTACCACGAATGCATTTGAAAGCATCCTTGAAAGGAAGGATTGAATGGAGTTGTTGGAAATTCAACAACGGAAAGAATAAACTTGTTGTGGTCTTATGGTAACATCTCAAGATCATAAGGTGATAACCGGGCACAAACGGAAATGATTAGATAGCTGAGAAGAACGAAGAAATGCAAAACTCCACTTCAAAGGAATACGGAGAATTAATTGCACTTCGAGATGTGAGAAGAAAAGATACTTGAATTTCTCCAACAAAGTCTTGATGAACTCTTGAAGAATGAATTAAATCATGAACAACCACCATGAAGAACTCTGGTGACAAAAGATGATGAGATAGAATGAAGGGATAAAAAATAAGACTAAAGCTTGCGATGATTTAGATGGGGTTTCCAACGAGATGGCCGAGGAAATTTGAACTCCAAAAAAGAAAAGATGAAAACACTTGGAACTAGAATTTATTCCTCACGAACAAACTCCGAAGGAAGGGATTACTCACTTGGATGAAATAAGCATAAGATTTATTGTATGCTTATCCTTCATCAAATTAAATTGATGACAAGCAATGGATTTTACATACTACTTATTCTTCTTGAAAAGGATTAAGGAGAGTATAGCACAAAACTTGAGAAAGTCTTCATGAATCACCGGTAGGATTGGAAAGAACGAATGAATTAAATGATAATCAAGGAAAAAGAATCTCAAAGAACCACCGTTAGAATTCGGAAAAGACTGACAAAAGAGAATGAATCACCGGGAAGAATTAGAAGAACCAATATGCTAGAGGGGATTTAGATGCAAACAAGAACGAAGAGATCATGAGCTGATAAAAGAACACATGAGCGAAGCACTGGGATAAATAGAGAAAGATAACTGGAATGATGGCCTCCGGTGGAAAGAAATGGAAAACAACTCTTGACATACTCCGGATGGTTAAGAAAAGAATATCTGGCAAATGGAATAATTCGAGAGGATAACAAGAAGCTAGAACCACGAATCTTCTAGAAAACGGACAAGATTTAGAGAAAAAACTCTTCTTCGGTCTTCACATGACGACGAGAAACACCTTGCAGAATTTGTTGAAACACTCCGGAAGAATGAAAAAGCGAAGAGGTTGAGGCAACAATGAAAATGATTTGAAATTGATCTTGGAAAAGATCTGACTGATGAAATTCATACTTACCTCAAACTTGAAAAGAATTAGGAATGGCTCCGGAATAATTAGAAGAGTCAGGTAAGATCCTGGGAAAAGACCTGTGGGTGAGGGCCCACAAAAGAAAACACCATTGGAAAGGGATGATGAACAGATAGATGATGCACCGGAACAATTGAAATTTTTGAATGAGGTGACAACCTCGAGTTAATTGGAACACAGACGAATGTCCTGAGATGTCTTCTGAACTCCGGAATGATTGAATGGCGAGAGGCAAACAAGCAAGGAGAACACTTGATCCAAGGAAAAGAATATGATCAACCCGAAAAACTTGAATTGAGTCCACCGGAAAAGAAAAAGAGATGAAGAATGTCAAACAAAAGAGAATTCACCGTTTGAAACAATTGAGGGAAGACTGAAGAGGCTCCACACGAATGACACTGATGCTCGAAAG
>NC_057801.1:456117676-456147036 GCF_018294505.1 Triticum aestivum
AGCCCCGTTAAGAAGAGGGTGGGAGGGTGGGAAAAACAAAGACACTTGGAAGGGGGAACCGACGAATAACTTGAAGAGAAAAACACCGGTTAAAATTGTTGAGGAGAGAAAGCAAAGGCTTCGCACGAGTAGAATGGATACTCGATTATAGATTCCAGCTCCAAGAAGAAAAAGGGGTGGGCGGGTGGGAAAAGAAAACAACTGAGGATTGAACTTAGCAAAGATGAAGATGCTCGAGTCAACTTGACGAGAAATACACCGGATGAAAAGAGCTGGGGAACAACGATCGGAAAACAACTGTGTGATCCTAAAGAAAAAAATTTGAAGGGGAAGAGAGGTAATTCAAAACACATACGTCAAGATTCCTCACCAGAGTGACGAAGGGGCAGAGGAGTAAAAAGAATTCCTACTCTCCGATATAACTAGACTCCGAAAACAGTTTTCTTCTAGACTCAACAACGTCCAAACTACACGATCAAACAAGGGGGCTCCTAGGGTCGGTCGAGGCTCTGATACCAACTTGTCACGCCCAATATGCGACCCTATCCAAAAGGAACTCGAAGGTCCCACCAAGGATAGACCCGCATATTGAAATACTTTTGCAAGGTGGATATCATTACATCAACATTACATAATAGATGGGGATACATACAAAAGGCATACAATGCCACACGGATACAACATCATATTACATAAGAGCACCATCCGACTACGGATGAAACACAAACAGAAACTCAAACAACATCCACCCTGCTAGCCCAGACTGCCGACCTGGCACCTATCCCCTGATCGAAGAAGAAGCAGAAGAAGAACTCCAAAACAAGCAAACATCGCTCTCGCGTCATGATCATCGCATAACCTGTACCTGCAACTGTTGTTGTAGTAATCTATGAGCCACGAGGACTCAGCAATCCCATTACCATGGGTATCAAGACTAGCAAAGCTTAATGGGTAAGGAAAGGGTAAAGTGGTGAGGTTGCAGCAGCGACTAAGCATATATGGTGGCTAACCAACGCAAATAAGAGCGAGAAGAGAGCAAGCGGAACGGTCGTGAAGCTAGCAATGATCAAGAGGTGATCCTAAACTCCTACTTACGTCAAACATAACCCAAAACCGTGTTCACTTCCCGAACTCCACCAAAAAGAGACCATCACGGCTACACACACGGTTGATGCGTTTTAATTCGGATCTGGTGTCAAGTTATCTACAACCGGACATTAACAAATTCCCATCTGCCACATAGCCGCGAGCATGGCTCTCGAAAGTTTATACCCTACAGGGGTGTCCCAACTTAGCCCATGATAAGCTCTCGCGATCAACGAAGGATATACCTTCTCCCAGGAAGACCCGATCAGTCTCGAAATCCCGGTTTACAAGACATGTCGACAATGGTAAAACAAGACCAGCAAAGCCGCCCGATGCGCCGACAATCCCGATAGGAGCTGCACATACCTTGTTCTCTGGGCAACACCGGATAAGTCAAGCTACGAGTAAAACCAGACCTCGAGTTTGCCCGAGGGGGCCCCACAGGCTGGTCGGTTCAGACCAACACTTAGACAAGCACTGGCCTGGGGGGCTAAAATAAAGATGACCCCCGGGCTCCGGAAACCCAAGGGAAAAAGGGCTAGGTGAGGCAAATGGTAAAACCAAGGTTGGGCCTTGCTGGAGGAGTTTTATTCAAAGCAAACTATCAAGGGGGTCCCATAAATCACCCGACCGCGTAAGGAACGCAAAATCCGGGAACATAACACCGGTATGACGGAAACTAGGGCGGCAAGAGTGGAACAAAACACCAGGCATAAGGCCGAGCCTTCCACCCTTTACCAAGAATATAGGTGCATTAATAAAATAAGAGATATTGTGATATCCCAACATAATCCTGTCCACCATGGAGCAATCTTCAACTTCACCTGCAACTAACAACGCTATAAGAGGGGCTGAGCAAAAGCGGTAACATAGCCAAACAATGGTTTGCTAGGAAGGGTGAAAAGGTTAGAGGCTGACATGGCAATTTGGGAGGCTTGAAGAACAAATGATAGGTAGCGCAGCAAAGCGATAGAACGAAGCAACTAGCATAGCAATGATAGTAATGAGATCGAAGGTGACTGTCATCTTGCCTGAAATCCTGCTAGGAAGAAGAACGAGTCCATGAAGAAGACGAACGGAGGAAGCCGAACCAAGCGTAGACGAACGAATCCTCACGATTGCAACGAAACAGGAACTAACGAGAAGGAGCACAACCGGAAAGAAGCAAACAACAAGGTAAACACACAACACATAGACATGGCATGATGCTCAACCAAGTATGATGCATGACAAATATAGATGAGGCTACTCATGGCAAGAGATGATGCAAACAAGAACAACACATCAAAGCAAGTTTAAATGAGGCTGGAAACAACATATAACAATTCCGGTAAGTCCCCATATGCAAATTTCAAAGTTGGTCCAGATCTGAACAAACATTAAGTTGAAGTTGTTAAATAGCAAGTTAAAGAGCACCAAGAGGATCTACACGAAATTCTAGTCAAGTTGCATATAGAGTTCATTTAGTTCGGAGATACGGCCTAGAAGATATGAGCAAAACAAGTTAAGCATGGCATTGATGCAAAAAGGCACTCAAACATCAAGGAAACACCTCAAAACAAGGACTCAACATGATAATATGAAACTACATGCAATTCTAAGCAAGTTTCATATAGAGCACACTCAAAACGAGCAACGGTTCAACACATACACTCTGTACAAGTTTAGAGGAAAAGCTGTCCAAAACAGCAACTAGGCATCTAGAAAGCATCAAAACAATATGCTACAGCATCTCAACGTGAAAAAAAGGCATGGGCATGAAGTACAGGTAAAGCATTACAAAACATGAACACTGAGCTATCTCCAGAAATCACTAGAACATGCTCAAAAGGACATGGAAAAATTGCAAATAATAACAGTTTCAGGCTTAGCAGAAATAACATCAGGTTGCAATGTTTAAAGCTATCAGACAACATGCTGCCGGAACTTATCATGGCAAACAAAGGCATGACATGAATCTACTAATTACATAGAACAAAAGTCCCTTACTGACCATGAGCCAAAAAGCATCAGAAGATATGATGGCACCCATGTAAACATAGCAAGTTATATGGCGGATTCAAACATGGCAGGAACAACAATAAGTAGGCATGTTGGTGAGCTTGAACCACTCACCACAGAGCAATACATGGCATGGAAAGGCAACCAACAGAAATAATACATGTTTGTGAAGCTAAACGTGGCAAGAGGAAGTTCATAGGGTGCATGGATCACTAGCAAAGCTCATGGAAAAACTGAACTTAATGTTAACAGGCTGACAGCAACATTATTTAGCAAGTTTGGAGCAAGATAACAACAAGCTACAGCAGGCTATAAATGCAACCAGAGGCACGAGTTGATAAAGAATGACATGTAGAACAAATCATCCTTAGATAACATCTCGAGATTATGCACAGAATGACTTGTAGCAGCAGGTTTACATAGCATCATGACATGACAGAAACAGACTAGCAAAGCAGAAACAGCAAGTATCCGACTTAACAAGCTCGATGCACTCACTACAAGACTCACAAAAATACATGAATGGCACCAATTTAAAGATGGCATGATGTAGCACAAAACACATGTAGAGCTCATGCTCATAGGATGCACACACAAAATGCAACGAAAAAGACAAAACAACAAGTTATAACAGTTCCAGCAGATTAACATTATATAGCACTCTTGCAGCGATGATTCAGGCATCAAGATGAGCTCAAACAAGCATGGCACAATGGAATGAAATATAGAGCATCTCACAACGAACATTTTGATATATCAGGCTCGCAAAACGGAGCTACGGATGAGGAGTTATGGCATGATGAACAGAGGCATAAAATATCACAGACTTAGGGACTTGGGCAAAAAAATTAGACCTCGCGGGGGTTGACTGGACAGACATGTCCGGGCTCCTTCGGACATGTCCGGCGCTGCCAAAAGAGGCAGACGAGCTACGGGCGGCGGTGCGATCTCCGGGGATGGCGGCGGGGTCCGGCGGCTGGCGAGGTCGGGAATGGGTCGCGGGTCCCTGGATCTCGCAGTTCCCGGCCGACTCCGGTGAAGGCGACGCCGGCGACGGCGATCCAAGGCAGCAGCATCTGGGGCCATGGCGGGGCTCCGCTCCTGCGCGGGAGTCAGAGAGCGAGGTGAGGGAGAGGGAGGAAGAAGGAAAGGAAGAGGGAGGCGCGGGGGACCTCGGAGTTGCCGGCAGGAGGCGCTCGGTGGCCGGCGGTGCTCCGGGGAGCCGGGCGGTGCGGTGGTGGCGGAGGAGCAGGGAGGCACGGGAGCCGGGCGGCGGCATCGCTCGCTCGGGCGTGGCCCCTGATGGGCTTCGTAGGCCTGGCCCGGGCCTGCGCGGGCTGCGGCGGAGGGAGCCGGCGCGGGGACGCGTGGCAGCTGCGGGGGCGGCGCGGATGACGTGGCGACGGTACTGGGAGGTGGAGAGCGCCTGGCCGGCGGCGGCTGGCCAGTTGGGCGGCGCCAAGTGGTGGGGCAGGGTCAGCTGGCGCTGAAAACGAGGAGAAGGTGGGAGGAGGCTGGTGGCGCGCAGATTTCGAGGGGGGCTAGGTTTTCCAGAAATGGAAGGGGAAGGAGGCTATATATAGCAATTTTTGTCGAGGGTTTGGTCTAGGGGATTTTTGGAGCCCTCCGATCTTGATCGGGCGGTTCTAGACGCGAGGGTGTTAGGCAGGCCTAGGTGGGCTATGAATAGAGGGCTTGGGCTGAGGGAAGAGAAGAGAGGTGCAGCCCGGCGGCAGTTTCGGAGGCCGAAACGTCGGACGAAGGTACCACAGCGGTACCGCTATATGTTTAACGGTTGGGCAATCAAACGGACTCCGAATGCGACGAAACTTGACAGGCGCACTGTCTACACTATAATAAGATCGCACGCCAAGCTTCAATCCATTCCGAGAACATTTTTTGGCCACTCGCGCAACGAGGTAGAAAGGGGCGCCGGAGAACAAAGGAGTGCCGGATTGCAAAACGGACAACGGGGAAAATGCTCGGATGCATGAGACGAACACGTATGCAAAATGAGATGCACGTGATGACATGATATGAAATGCAGATGATGACATGGCAAAATGCAACACGCAAGCATATGACATGGCAACAACGACGAATAACTGGCAGACACTTGGCGCATTGAATCCGGGGCGTTACACCCTCTTACATTTCCCTATACATCATAATAAGGGAAGCTGAGCACATACCCTGTGACTCCTCTAGCCGCTTATTCACTAGTGTGATATCGGCATCAATTGATCCGATCTGCCTCCTTAGTTCGGTAGCTTCAACAGACTGGTCGGCTGCCGAATCCTTGTATACCTGTGCACATGTACAACGCAACCTTTATTACATGATCCATCGTTTGCCGCCTACGGCGGGCAACCAGAGTTTCAGGGGCTACTATCTATAGGGAGCACACCTAGCGCGTGCTTCATAACCAAAAAGTTGTGCATTTTTTACTACATACCTCAAAGCCTTTGAGCAGGCATGTAAATGCCTCATTCAAGCCGCTGGTAGCGGATGAAATCTTCGCAAGCACCGTGCTCATTAAGGAGCGGTGCTCCTCCGAGAGCGCGGCTCGCTCCAGATGACCCGTTAGTGCATCCGGCCGGACACTAAACTGCACCGGACCCTTCTCATCGCCTCCCGTGGGACCCAAACACTTTGGGCTCAGGGCGGCTGATGTATTAACCTCCGGCTTTGCCAGATTTGGACTCCTCCGTGATGACACCTTTGTGCCGCCCGCCTCGTGAATCGGAGAGGTGGGTGGAGTCTCACTCTCCATCATCTCCGGACGAAGGTCCCCCGAAGACGAGCTCTGTTGAGAAGAGCTGCTCGTCGGACTACAAAAGACAAAGTCCAGGTTATGGATCTAGGAGTAACACCACACTTTTGAATTAATGAATAACTTACGGCTCGAGGGAGAGCTGGCACCCTGGTGGGCATGACACGGTGAGGATGCCCGTCGCGGGAAAGCCCTCGGGCGATGTTTTCTTCCCTTGCTTGGGCGTCTCCGCCTCCAAATCTTCGGAGGCGGCCCTCTTCTTCTCGCGTGGGGAGGAGGCTTTGACCTCCCCTTTCCGGCTATCCTCCATAGGAGAGGTAGCAATTTTCCCGGTCTGGATGCATAGCGCGTGAAGTTCGGCTTCACTGCCCTTTCCTTCGCCTTTCCCCGAAGGGATTTTGCTGAGCGCCCGGCCCAACATCTTTGCGATAGTGGGACCAGGTGAGCCTTGAGGAAGTGGCGCCGGACACCTGATTCTCTCTGCCTTGTTAAGCCATTCCTGGCCACGGAAGGGTTTTTAGAATAAAGGTTATGATAAATATACACGAAGTGTCCGGCTTTGAAGTTACTTACTTGGGCATCTAGGCGATTGCAGCTTAGGCCCGCATCCTCGATGGTGTCCGAACACTTGAGGTCCGAAGAATAATTTACACATCCCTTTGAGCTTCAGGCTGAAGAAGTGTTTAATAGTCCGCGGACCCTCCGGATTAAATTCCCACATCCGGAGAGGCCGACGTTTGCACGGCAACATCCTCCGGATTAGCATCACTTGCATTATGTTGACAAGATTTATGTCCCTCTCAATAAGCTCCCGGATGCGATTCTGTAGTTCTGGTACATCGCTAGCAGGCCCATAGTTCCGTCCCACATCGGTCCAAGACGCCAACTGTGACGGAGGGCCTGAGCGGAACTCGGGGGCAGCTGCCGACTTTGTGCCCCTGGGAGTAGTGACATAGAACCATCTCCACTGCCATACATCGGATACTTCCAGCAGAGAACCCTCTGGCCATGGGGCATCAGCGTTTCTACTTATTATAGCGCCTCTGCACTCCGCATGTCGCCCCTCGATCATCTTCGGCTTCATGTTAAAGGTCTTCAGCCATAAGCCAAAGTGTGGGTTGACATGGAGAAAGGCCTCACACACGATAATAAAAGACGAGATGTGGAGGATAGCGTCTGGAGCCAGATCATGGAAATCCAACCCATATTAGAACATGAGCCCCCTCACGAAGTGGTCGAGGGTGAGGCCTAGGCCTAGGAGGAAGTGAGGGATGAACCTGACGCTCTCGTTGGGCTCCGGCGTGGGGATAACTTGCCCCGGAGTAGGAAGCCTGTGCTGGATATCGGCGGTCAGGTATCCGACCTCCCTAAGCTTCACAATATCCTCCTCTTGAATTGAAAAGGCCACGCATCGGCCTGTTGCGTCGGATCCGGACATGATTGGAGGGTCTGGGGTGCCGGAGCTTGGGTTGTGGGTGCTGGAGCTCGAGGGACAAGGAGAAGCAGGGGAGGTGGTGAAAGGCGTAGGCCTTGACCCCTTTATAAAAGGGATGAATACCAAGAGTCCTCAGCGTGACCGCTTGAGACTTATCTAAAATACACGGAATCATACCAACGGTCGCCGTGGGGTCACATATGCCCATATTAATAAAAGAGCCCGTATTAAGGGGGACACGATCTCTGCCTTGACAGGACGTGCCAATAAAACCGCCTCGCGATACGAGTCGAGGTGGAGCAGGAGACGCCGGTTCGTGTTGGACCAGGCCACGATACAAGGGCACGACGTGCAAAAATTACCAGCAGAATGAACTTATGCTAGGCTATGTGAAGATCATCTTGCAGAGCCAGACATAGTCTACGTGTTCGATAATCATCTTGGAGTATTCGGAGGAGGAACCCGCCTTGCAATGCCGAAGACAAGACTACACGCTGGACTCATCGTCATTGAAGCTTGGTTCAGGGGCTACTGAGGGAGTCTTGGATAAGGGGGTATCCGGACAGCCGGACTATATTCATCGTCTGGACTATAGAAGCGTCAAGATACAAGACTCAAGACTTCGGCCCGTGTCCGGATGGGACTCTCCTTTGCGTGGTGGACAAGCTTGGCGATCCGGATATTACGTTTCCTTCCTTGTAACCGACTCCATGTAAACCCTAGCTCTTCGGTGTCTATATAAACCGGAGAGGATGGTCCTTAGAAGCCGATCACATTTACAATCATACCAACATAGGCTAGATCTTAGGGTTTAGCCTCTACGATCTCGTGGTAGATCTACTCTTGTATTCCACATATCTTCAATATTAATCAAGCAGGAAGTAGGGTTTTACCTCCATCGAGAGGGCCCGAACCTAGGTAAACACTGTGTCCCTTGCTTCCTGTTACCATTAGCCTAAGACGCACAGATCGGGACCCCCTACCCGAGATCCACTGGTTTTGACACCGACACCAGCCCCACCACACATAACCCAGACTCATGCAGATTGTACCCCTACCCAGTTGGACAGAGAACCAGCTACACCCCTTCTAACCCAACCCCAGCAGATAGTAACCCAGTTCCCATTGACACAGCACCGTCTCCACCACAGAGCACCCAAACACGAGCAGTTAGTAAGGCAACTGCGGTGCCCAAAGCACGAGGACCACCACTCCGAACCCCAAGTCAACGCTTAAAGCAGAAGAAGAATTGTTCTCAGGTCAGGTTCCGTAGCTATGGTTCATACTACTTTGCTCTTGCATCACTATATTTACTCATACGAACTAATTTCAAATTTGAAGGATGCACTTGAAACTCCAATGGCACAACAGGTATGTTTTAAACCTGTTTCTTTAACGTGTTTGCTGTTGTAACTTTCTCTATGTTGATTTCAGTTTCAATTGAATAAGCAGTTATGTTCTCATGCCATGCACATTACAAGTGTTGTTATTGATGTGTAGTTTCCCACACTTATATTATGTCTATGTTGCTTTGTCTTAAATAGATATGATTCGAACTGTATCTATCTTGATTTGGCAACATAAACTAGAATGATTAGACCATACAGTGACCATACTACATAGATATATGTTTGTTTCATGCTGTTATCCTGTCCAGCTTACTATTGAACTGGTTTACCATAATGAGTTTCATATACTACATTGTAAACCTGTGATGTGTTTTTTTGTTTCTTTTAGAACGCGGATAAAATATTGGAGAAGAGTACCCCGTTATGCAATGGTAAAGGAAGTAACGCAGATAAGGTTCAAGATAGTGAGACATCCCTGTTGGTCTCCAAGAAAGCTGATAAAAACTATATTGAAGACACTGAGACAACCCCAAAGTCTTGTCTTGATGTAGTGTTTGAGTTACTGGCTACTACTGCTGGCATCAGCTCTTCGAACTCGTTGCCTGAATCAGTTCGGCTTCTTGAGTCTTAACTTCAAGTTGAAAGACATCGATCGGATGTTATGCGACAGGAAGCCGAAGGACTGAGGAAGTCCCTCAAGAATTCAGATGCATACTTTCTGGTGCAACAACAAGTGCTGGAGGACTTAAGTGCCAAACAAGAGAAAGTTAATAAGCTTGCTAAGCATCTTGCCAGCATTATGGGTACCCAGGATATTGTTTCTTGAGCTCTTCTGAAGTGGTTTCAGTTCTGGACTTGTTTTGCTGCGGCGTTTATATGCTGTTGTGTTCCCTATATTTGCACTGCTGGCGAACTTTGATGCCCAGTGGATGTAATATGTGTAATAGTCGTGATAGCCTAGCATAAGTTGCTTGCTTATTTATTTCCTTATTGTCTTGTTTATTTCTTTGCTTGGAGTCAGTGCAGTTCTTTTTCCGCGGTTTGCTAGAGGCCGCAATAACCAATTTTTTAAAACTAGGCCACAATAACCATGGGCTACATATTTACTGTAGCTACCATTTCCCTCCTACGGGTTGTAGAAACAATGGGCCTTCTACGGGTCCTAGAAACAATAGGTCTTATACGGGTCGTAGACACAATGGGCCTTCTACGGGCCATATCATCAATGGGCCTTCTACGAGTCATATGATCGGTTGGCCAAACATGGGCCAATAACAAACCACACTATGGCCATAAACGGGCTAGAGTTGGAATCGCCTGTTCATGGGCCGACCATTACGGGTCATCGTTAATCGGCCGTATTTGATGACGCTATGAAAACGGCCCAACATATTAACAGGCCAAAAACGGGCCGACTGTAACCTCGGGCTGAATTTAGCCCACAAGCAGAAAATGACAGTAACGGGCTGTAAGTAAACGAATACTGGAAATGAGCCCAAGAATAAATGGGCTCTGAGAAGGCCGAAAGATAACATGGGCTGGATATGGCCCAACGGAATAACGGGCTGGGTATAAAGATATAGACTGTTCATTACGGGCCAGTTTCACCACGAGCTGTTAATGGGTATAAAGTGATACACTGGTCATTACGGGCCAGTTTCACCACGGGTTGTTAATGGGCCAAGAGTTACAAAGGGCCTCATATGGGCAGAAATACGTCATGGGCCAGAAGTGAAATGGGCTGGAATCATATTGGATGGCCCAGATGACGCTACTCGGCCTAATTCGGATAGGGCGTAACGGGCCTTTGGTTAGCAGGCTGTAAATGGGCTATATGCAAACAGGTCGTTAACAGGCTTTCCATGGGCCGGCCCGCCACCTTTTAACCAAGTCAAATGGGCCGGCCTTTTCACAGGAATGGGCCTCTGTTGGGCCGTGCCACGTGTCAACGTATCATAGGCGCCTTTTGTCCAATGAGTCGATGACATTTGTCCCAACGGTGAGCCGACATGTGTTTCCTCCAGCCAATGATGATTTTACACGTGGAAAATCCCCATTGGTCAGGGCTGTTAACGGGTTATCGGATCCAAAACCGGACCCGATAGCTTAACGGCATTCCGTTACGGTGGATGCCACATGTCGGTCACCCTTGACAAAAGCACTTCTGTGATGCACGATTTATCATCATGGAAGTGGACACTTCCATGATGATAATTTTGGTAATGTCATGGAACACTTCTACGACAGCACAGGTATGACTATCTTGATTCTGTCATAAAATCATCATGGATGTACATGCATGACAAAAAATGCGACCTACTGTGACAAACACGTATCATCATGGAAGTGTAATTTTTTGTAGTGTCTAGGGCCGCTGAGTCTGCAGTTTCCGGGGTGGGGTTGATCCTCCCATCCTAGGATGGCGTGCTCTGCTCTGGATCTAGGGCCAGAGCGGTTACAAGCGCTATATCCCGGGCGCGGTCCACTGTCGAGGGCTCAAATCCATCGAAGATCACGTCTCCGCGGACATCGACGGTGTAGTTCAAGTTTCCAAAGCTGACCTGATGGCCAGGGGCATAGCTGTCATCTGCTTCAGATGGCCAAGCGAGTTGGCCCATAGTGTGAAGCCGCCGAATGCGAAGATCTGTCCAGGGAGGAAGACCTCACCCTGGACTGCGTTGTTGTAGATGATTGAAGGAGCCATCAAGCCTTATGATGATGACGTAGTGGAACTCTCAATGAAAGGACCAATGTCGGTGTAAAAACCGACGGATCTCGGGTAGGGGGTCCCAATCTGTGCGTCTAAGGCTAATGGTAACAGGAGGCGGGGGACACAATGATTACCCAGGTTCGGGCCCTCTCTATGGAGGTAATACCCTACTCCCTGCTTGATTGATGTTGATGAATATGAGTATTACAAGAGTTGATCTACCACAAGATCGTAATGGCTAAACCCTAGAAGCTAGCCTATGATTATGGTTGTTCTTCTCCTACGGACTAAACCCTCTGGTTTATATAGATACCGGAGGGGGCTAGGGTTACATAGAGTCGGTTACAAAGAAGGGAATCTACATATCCAAATCGCCAAGTTTTCCTTCCACGCAAAGGAGAGTCCCATCCGGACACGGAACAAAGTCTTGTATCTTGTATCTTCATAGCCCAACAGTCTAGACCATGTATATAGTTCGGTTGTCCGAGGACCCCTTAATCCAGGACTCCCTTAGCCATCGCTGTCATGTTTAGATCTGGAGAGGATGTGACAGTGTGAAGAGAGAAACACTAGCAAGCAAGCGCGGAGGCTCCTGCCTAAATAGTGGAGTACTAGTTTTCTTTTGTCTACCGGAGCCGGCTTGACCTCGTCAATGACTGTCGAGAAGTCTTCATGCACGTGGCCTGGAGGCACACTTGTTGTCATTTTGATCTGAAGCACCGGATTATAACATATAACACGAAAAAATGCCACATGACAAGAAGTCATAACCTGACTGCCCAAAGGAGACAACATGAATCCCGACGGACAAACTAGACGAGGATCAAAGCTCAAATTAAAGATAAACTCGTAGAAAAGGGGTCCGTCGATAGATGTCCTAATTAACGTAGTCGGCTTGACCTAGATGGTAGCCGACTAGTCTTCGTGCATGTTCCCCCAATGACTAGCCTAACACCAAATTTTGCGAGAGGACAAGAAACCTTTTTTTAGATTTCTCACCAGAACTACAGCCATGTACAACACAGCCTGCACGATATGTAGACGATAGCCAATCCAGGCGTGTCTGCTGGAGTCCGGTCACATGCATGGACGTACTGATCTTTCATGTCTTGCAGGGATTGTCCAGGCACCAACATAGTACAACACTTCTCTAGTACTATCGCTCGTCTCTCTCTTCTATTAAGTCACCCGACTTGCAGGGCCGGGAAGTGTGCCTATGGTCGGTTCTCAATTGCGGTCCCACATGTGTGTGCAAACGCAATATGACGCACGTTCCATTCGGAGAGCAGCATGCCAGACCGACTGACCGTCTAGGGTGCGACGTGAATGCGATGGGCGTGCTGTATAATCTCTACATGTGTACCGCCATTTTCTTGATGCTTTGCTCCATGGCGCAATCCATGGATACTCTATACTATTTAAAAGTCGAGGGCGGGGCTTTTCCTGCGCGGTAGGCAGGGCAGTTTCGCCTAGTTGGTTCGACAGAGACGCGAGAAGATGAGGGAGTAGGCTGCTGCAAATGTAGGGCTGTGTGATTTGACAACGAGTTACTGCTGGATAGGTGGGGCCCCATGATTTGGCTTGCCATTATCATTTTAACAGTGACGCTATGACCGGCGTGAGTCTCCCGATTCCTGACAACCTCCATACAGGTGCCTCTCCCAATGCTCCACCATGTAGAGGCTGGCTCTTGCATGAGAGCCCACTTCTCCACTGTTTCCTTGCCTCTTTCCTCCACATATGCAAAAATGCCATGTAAAGCGGGCTTATAGCCCACTATTGTACTTACTTACTCCTACAGGTGCTAAGCTTGCCACATAGGCATAAAGTCTGATGTGGCAAGTTAATTAAGAAGAGAGAGACTAGTTTGGTGACCCAAGGAAGAAACGATGCTAAGCGTGTGTACCTAGGTGAAAAGACAATTTTGAGTCTATAGCTAATTAAATGAAGCAAACTTAGCAACAAAAAACCAAGCACCTATGCATTGGGGACTTGATTGCTAAGCCATTTAATGCCTTAGCACCTCATCTAAGCACCATTTCATTAGAAGAGGTCACTCCTTGGCAAATGCAATAAATACTACGAAGAAAGAGATAGAGAGAAGTAAAAAAATACACTTATAGCCAACCTTATAGCTAACCTTGTTGTAGTATGAGTGACTAAGTGATGACTATGTATGACATGACAACATCAGATAGCCTAACGCACCGTGTTAAATCTCCAAGGGTGCGACCGCGCGAGCGAGGCGATGGTCGTGGTAGCCGCGACCATGCTACGGGCTGCCGGCAGCCCTTGGATCTGAGATCGAACGGCAGCATGCTAAGTTGCAGAAAATTTGTAGAATAACCCTCCAGGATAGGATATTCACCCATAGGTCTAGAATCACGCCATGCAACCGTTCGATCTCAGATCCAAGGGCTCTCGGAAGCCCGTATCATGGGAGAATGGAAAGCCACTACCGTGACGTTCGCACGCTGGCAGTTCGCTCCTACTCGTCCCCGCACGTCCTTTAATATTACGGAAGTTTGCTCCAAGTCGTCCCGTTCTTTCACATTATAGAAGTTCCACTAATCCTAACCCTCCTCCCAAATCCATGGCATCCCAAATCTCCATGATAAGCGGTGAGTACAAGGTTACAACCATCACCGGCAATTAGTTTGACGTCATCTACACCCGTTCTTCCGTGATGGTGAAAGGATGCCTTGCTCGCTTCAGATGCATGTTCGAAAACTCAAATGATGAGTGGGTTGCTGGGCTAGATGTTGAGTACACCACAGTCCCGCGACGAGAGAAGGATCTAAAGGAGGAAGAGAGGAAGAAGCCTGCCATGATCTAGGTTTGCATACATGACTTATGCTTTGTCTACCACATATGCCATGCCGACGTTTAATGCCAGGATTTTAAGAACTTCCTCAAGAGCAACCTAGTCAAATTCATTACTACAGAGTTTAAGAACAACAAAAGAGTCATGGGTCGGATAGGCCTCGTTGTAGGCAATGCCTTTGACCTCTAGAAGAATCGGCTGCTGCCCTCCAGTGGTCGGCCTTCAATGCTGACCCTGGCAGGAGCCATGGTTCATGCTTCGTACGGTAAACTAGAGAAACCTCCGTACATGTTTCATCGTCCTGCATGGCAGCGGAATGTACTAGATATAGACCACATCCACTACGCTACGATGGATGGCTACCTTTGTTTCAATATCTACAATGGTTGGATGAAGAGCAAGAGCCAAGTGTGTGGTTCAAGCAAAGAAGTATCGGCCAAGAGGAAGAGGGACAAGGACGAAGTGGAGGACGTGGACAAGGACTCCGAGTAAGGTGGCAGTGTCGTTGCTCATGGTGGTTCTAATTTAGTGTCTACCGGATTAGTTGCATAGTTTAGTTTCAGGTGTGCTTAGTTTAATTTGAGGGGTGTGTTGTGCTGAGCCCCCAGCAGAACTACATTATGTTTCTTCTTGTTACTTTAACTCTTCCGTACGTAGATACTAGTATTTTTTACATTTCATCTTTTAGTTGATATAGTACTACCACTCGTATCTTCACATTATATATGTACAATATATATGGCCAACATCATATAGCCAGCAGTTTAGTTGTCAAAGAATTTCAGGGTGCTTAGTTTTGTCAAAGAATTCCAGGGTGCTTAGTTTTATTTGAGGGGTGGGTTGTGCTGGACACCATTATTGTGACTCATATCTCTTTTGCCATGTTATAATAGTACTATATGCATAATTTGGCGACGAGCGCTCTCAATATGTACAACCTTTTTTTAATTTCAAGTTTTGCTCCATGGCGCAATCCATCGATACTACTACTATACAAAAGTATACATTTTTTAAAAGGCTAGAGGGCGGGGCAGTCTAGCTTGGTCGGTTTCACGAGAGGCGAGGGCCTTTGTGATTTGATGGCTCATTACTGCTGGAAGGCGGGGCCTTGTGATTTGACTTCTCGTATAAATGTGCCGACGACCTGAGGAGGAGCAAAGAACCCTGCTGTATACTCAAGTTTTCCACTGGAGTAGTACTACGATGGAGGAGCATGAAACATGGCAGCCCAGTGCCATATGGCGATAAAAATGATCTAATTTGCCTCACAAAGAACGTGACATGTGCGGCGAAACACCCGAAGCAAAAGATGAAACACAGGAGAAAAAGAAGAAGGAATATTATCACCCCAAATGATCTAATTCGCCACAGAGTCGTAACTGCTTCTTCATCGCCTCCACGACCTCCATCTCCTTGCGCGTCTCCTCCGCCATCTTCTTCATTCTGTCCATGACGTGGGATTTCTCGATGCAAGCCTTCATCATCTGTTCCAGGCCGCATTACGTACCTTGACAGCAGTCGGGTGCTCGATGCGGAGCTTCGCCAACTCCTCCTTCTGTTCCATGACGAGGGCCTGCAGCATCTTCATCGATGAACTACTATTCTCATGCAGCTTCTTCCAGCCGGCGTTCTTCTCCTTCAACAGGTCGAGCTCGTGGTAGAGCTTCGCCTTCTCCTCCTGAAGTTGCAGGATTTCGCCGGTTGCCTTCTTCTCCGAGGCAATGCTCTTCTTCAGCAGCATCACCAAGCTGGCGGTCAACTCCCCCTACTTATTGAGCTCAGCGGGCATGTCGTCGAGGCTCTCCTTCAGCAGCTCCACCAAGCCGTGGATGAACTCCTTCTGCTTATTGAGGTGCTTATTGAGCTGATCGGGCATGCCGTGGAGGGATAACGATTCCAGCGCCGCCGGCTCGGCATGTTCGCCTCCACGGCTAGGGCACTCCTGGGAGCCATCGCCTGCCCGTGAGAGATCTTTCGAGGTCTCTGTGTGGCGGCGAGCCCTCTTTTTTTTCTGTAGCCTTGGTTGCCGCTCCCTTGTTACGAGTAGTTCTCGACCTAGAGCTCTGCTCATCGGCCATGGCAAGGACGGACGAAGAAGAAGCACTTATGAGGAGGAAAGGTAGAGTAATTTTTGGTTAGGTAGTTCCCCTTTTTATAACCTAAGTACCAGCACTAGTACTAATACCTGCATAGTGGGAACACGTTCAGGTTTGGTACATACTAGTACGTCTGAGAAGGCTTTCGAATGTGATGGGAACAAGGTAAAGATTAATTGATGGTTTTGGTTTCGAGGCCTGAAACGGCTCCCGATGAGTTTAGTGGAACATAAATTTCAAGTAGACTACACTGCTGAAATGCGTAAATATTATGTTATTGTCAAAAATTGGCACAAAATACGAAGGAGACCAATGGAAGTACTACTAGCAACCCATGATTTAACTCCTCGCATGCATGCAGTGGAGTAGTAATGTCTTACTTCCGCCCTCACGTCCACTCAATTTGCATGCGCTGTATTAATTGACCATTAATGGAGTGAACAACTTTATACGTGTCAAATCATCACATGGGGTGGATCTTGGTACAAAATTGCGTCTGCCCGTGTACCTATGTGTGCGTGCGAGGGAATGAGTGCATGCGTGGTGTGCGTGCACATCTTTGCTCCATGCATGTGCCACCAGTATGGCTCAGGGAGGACGAGTACATTCTTCTGGAACCAGCAACACGTCACTATGATCAATCCACACAAGGAGATCGCGACAACGCCTCCACATGTGCCACGTGGCTTCATGAACTGTAAGAGAGACACTGTGTAGCGTGCCATTGGAAGTCTAATTTACGTGTTTTCCACATACTCGAAGTACTAGTAAGGTACACATGCATTGCACGTATCAGATTTTGCAACCAAATTATGAATAAATACCACACTATAGCATGTAAGCTCTGAGTCATATATGCCTGATGTAGACCTTCGTTTAACTCTTATAGTTCATCTCATTCAAAATCAATTAGTTTTTATAAAAAATCTAGGGCCTCTTGGATTCGTAGGATTTCCAAAACGCGGGAATAGGAAAAACATGGGATTATAGTAGAATGTCATCTTGAATCCTACAAGATTGTACGAGTGTTTGATTGTGCATAGAAAAAACACAGAATTCTTTCAAAGAGGTTTGAGTGGATGGGATGTTTCCTATGAAATCTAGTGCAAATGAATCATATGGAAAAATTCCTATGGTTTACAATCCTACGAATCAAACAACCAAGATAGGAAAAATTCCTAAGGATTAGAATCCTCCAAAATTCCTTTGACAATCCTTTGAATCAAAGAAGCCCTTAATCTATTTTAGATTCATGGAATTGTGCGTTGTAAAGCATAAAGTAAAAAGAAATAATGTGAATTCAACTATAAAAAAAGTTTGGGCAGTTATGATATGGAAGATTCTAGAACAAAGGAGAACCACTATGTCGGATTTCGGGTTCCGGCAGACCCTTGTGGTTTGAACACTGGGGTGCGCGCAGAGATTTCGCCCTCTACCTACCTGTTCCTCACCAACTAGCTAAGATCTAAACTACGAAAGGAACAACACAAGAGACACAGAGTTTATACTGGTTCAGACCACCATTGTGGTGTAATACCCTACTCCAGTGTGTGGTGTGGTGGATTGCCTCTTGGGCTGGTGATGAACAATACAAGGAAGAACAACCTCGCGAGGGTCTGTTCTTGGCTGGCGCGATGAACTCCTAGGAGGAGTTCAGTCGCTCTATCTACTGGTTTCTTGGTGAGGATCCAGATTCTAGATTAGGTCTCGATGCTCGATCCAGATGCCTCTACCCTGGGGGTGGCTAGTCCTATTTATAGGCAAAGGCCCTGGGCCTCTTCCCAAATATTGAGCGGGAAGGGCGCCAACAATTGGCCATTTTGAAGGGGAACAGTGGGTACACTTATCCTGACTAAAGTTGGTCCTCGCCTGTCAAAGTCTTTGGTGGTGACGCCTGCTTGGGCTCCACAATGACTTCCTTCCTGCTGTTGGGCTGGTCTTGGTCTTGTTGCACCGAAATGGATGCCTTTGCCTGATGCTCTTGCCTATGCTTGCTCCCTTTGCACAAAAGAGGAAAGGAGGACATTGCGCGGGCTGGCGCCTGACTGGCGTCCTTGGTCGTCCTGGATTGCGTCATGGGCACCTCGCGAGGTACCCCGCCTTGAACTCTCCGCCTCCTCGTGAGCCATCCTGATGAGGCCTTGCCTGAGGAAGCTCCTTGTCGCCCGCCCCGCGAGGCTTGGCCCCTCGCGAGGGTCTTGAGCCTGTGTTGACGAAGATGGGCCATGCTGGGCCCCCCTTTGAGCCACGCCGCAGGCCGCAGGCAGGCAAGTCTGGGGACCCCCGTTCCCAGAACACCGACAGTAGCCCCCGGGCCCAAGGCGCGCCCGGACTTGGCCGAGCAGAGAGGCGAAAGGGCAAGTGCGAAGCGCCGCGGGCCCTAACAGCCTGTGGCCTTGGGCGCCGCGTGGCGGTTGATTGGACGTGGGCGTCTCTGCTTCCCCATGACGCCTCGGCAACTGCGCCAATTGACAAGTCCCGGCATGCAGAGCGAGTCATGATTACCTGCGATCGTGGAGGTCGGCGGTTGGCCTCACCTAGCTTTAAGTACGGCACGTCGCGTGCCCTTCCAGTTCATCCCCTCTTGCTTCTTCTTCTCCATGGCTCCGTCAAGGAAGTTCTCGGCCGCAGAGAAAGGAAAGGCCCACCAGGTAGAGCCTGCCTCTCCCCCGCCCATGCGCGGTCGAGGCCGCCCTCGCAAACACCCTATGGCCTCCACGGCGGCTCCTCGCGGTCACGCAGGTGACTTCCCGCGCGGTGACGGGCGGCTGGCCGCGGCCGGGGGGTGTGCTTCGGCCGTGCGACCCCCTAGGCCGCGCTTTCACACTGCGGAGGTGCTGCCGGAGCTTGTTGTGTGGGCTGCGGAGCCGACTAGCGCCCGGCTTCAGCTGCCTCGCTTCCTCCTGGGCGAGCTCCCGGCTGGTGCCCCGGGCGGCCTCTGGCTCCAGGCAGATGGCTGCTGTAGCCGGGCCTCGTGGGCTTCGCTGGAGGTCTCCGCGGCCGGGAGCCTCGCCTTGACCCGCGGCTGGCAGACGTTTGCCCGCGCGCGTGGCCTGAGCAGTCGGTGCACCCTGCACTTCAAGTTCGACGGCGATGCCACCCTCTATGTGAGGGTGTTTGGGGAAGATGGTCGCCGTGCAGGGTGCTGCCCTGAAGACGACGACCGTGGCCAGGGACCCAGCCCCGGCGAGGACGGAGAGGACAACGCGCATGGTTGGCGGCGCCCAGGGTTCCTCAAGCTTCACTGGTTCTTCTTCGGGCAGGGACTCTTCTAGCAGCGGCCGCGGTCAGCCTCCACGCCGTCGCGCCTGCTTGGAGGGTGGTAGCGGGTCTGCCCGCCGTCGCGCCTCGGTGAAGCGCGAGAGGGAGTCCGCCTGAGCTCCGGAGGCGGGTCGAGTCTTCCCTAAGGGCCGGCGTAGGGCGAGCTTCGCCTGATTCGTCCTTTATTTTCCTTTTTCCTGCGCAAAAAGACAGTAGTGTGGGGCCCCGTGGGGGCGTGTTTGGGTTACCGTTGTTAATCATCATACTATTTCCGTTATTTTAGTATTGTTCCTTCCGGCCGCATGCTCGTGCGTAGGTAATTCCAAGCCTCAGCCATGGGGGCGACCGGCCCAGGTCCTGTATTCGTTTCACGGTGCCCGTGAGGCACGTACTGGAGGGGTGCTCCTGTAGTGGACCCGGGTTGTGAAACCTTGAACGATAAGGACAGAAACACTCGCGAGGGCGCTCGGGCTGCCCCCTCGCGAGACCTTGCGCAAGAGAAATCAAGGTAGGAGGGCGAAAAGTCGAAGAGCCACAAGTCAAAAGACGGCGATAGTTTCAATAAAACTTCAAATGGGAATGAACTAGCCAACTGCAGAAAGAAAATGAAAAAGCCGTGTCCAGCACCTAGTCTAGTCTTCGACGTCTTCGCACCAGCGCGGAGCTAAGTGCTACCACTGGGCGTGGGAGGGAGCCCCAAGGCCTGAGGCCGGCGCTCCTGAGACTCCGGGGCGTGTACAGCCCCAACTCATTATTACGTGAGAGTGTCACGGGCGGCGAGCTTCACAGGCGTTGGCCTTCTTCACAGGCTCCGGGCCTTTCTTGGGCGAAGCAAGCTTCATAGGCATTGGCCCTCTTCACAGGCTCCGGGCCTTTTCCAAAATGTGACAGCTTCACAGGCATTCGCCTTCTTCACAGGCTCTGGGCCTTTTCCAAAAAGATGATCTTCACAGGCATTCGCCTTCTTCACAGGCTCCGGGCCTTTTCCAAAAGATGAGCTTCACAGGCATTCGCCTTCTTCACAGGCTCTGGGCCTTTTCCAAAAGATGAGCTTCACAGGCATTCGCCTTCTTCACAGGCTCTGGGCCTTTTCCAAAAGGATAATCTTCACAGGCTCTGGGCCTTTTCCAAAAGGATAATCTTCACAGGCATTCGCCTTCTTCACAGGCTCTGGGCCTTTTCCAAAAAGATGATCTTCATAGGCATTCGCCTTCTTCACAGGCTCCGGGCCTTTTAAGGGTATAACCTCCAAAGGTGCTGGATGTTCCATCCATTCTGGACTGGCACCCCCTCCTGAGTCTCCAAGCGCGCGGAGCCGGGCCTGGAAACATGAACAACCTTGAATGGGCCCTCCCACATGGGAGAGAGCTTATGCAGCCCCTCCCTAGAGAGAACCCGCCTGAGCACGAGGTCCCCTACCTCAAGAGTTCTGGGGCGGATGTTGTGGCAGTGGTATCACCGCAATGCTTGTTGGTATCTCGCCGCTTGCAACGCAGCTTCTCGGCGACGCTCCTCCCCCAGCACGAGGTCCATCCCCCGCATGGCGTCCTGCTGCGCCTCGTCGAATGCCAGGACCCGTGCGGAATGACGTCTGACCTCGTGAGAGAGGACCGCTTCGGCTCCATAGACCAGAAAGAACGGGGTCTCCCTAGTCGGCTAGGTTGCGGTCGTGCGGATGGACCACAACACGGACTGAAGCTCATCGTACCAACCTCTGCCGCAGGCTTCCAGCTTCTTCTTGAATGTTTTGGTCTTGAGGCCCCTTAGGACCTCCGCGTTGGCTCGCTCGGCCTGGCCGTTGCTTCGGGGGTGCGCCACTGAAGCATAGCATATCTGCGTTCCAAGGTTAGCACAGTATGTTTTGAAGAGGTTACTGGTGAACTGCAAATCGTTGTCGGTGATGATGCGGTTCGGCACCCCGAACCGGCTCACAATGCCCTTGATGAACTTGACTGCGGAACCCGCTGGGATGGTGTGGACGGCTTCCACTTCGGCCCACTTGGTGAACTTGTCCATGGCGACTTAGAGGTAGCGATAGCCCCCCGGCGCCCGAGGGAATGGGCCAAGGATATCCAGCCCCCAGACTGCGAATGGCCACGAGAGGGGTATAGTTTGCAGACCTCCTTCCGGCTGATGGATCTGCTTGGCATGGAATTTGCAGGCTTCGCAGGCCTTCACTAGTTCGATAGCGTCATTGAGTGCAGTAGGCCAATAGAAGCCGCTGCGGAATACCTTGCCTAAGAGTGTCCGTGATGACGAGTGGTGCCCACAGTCTCCACCGTGTATATCTGCCAGCAGCTCTTTCCCTTGCTCCCTGGATATGCAGCGTAGGGATACATCATTTGGTCGCTTCCGGTAGGGTTCTCCATCCCTGATACAGTATGTTGTGGCTTGCCGCGCCACATGCTCCGCTTCCTCCTTCTCCGGCAGGGTCCCTTGCGTCAAGTAACTCCAGAGCTCTGTGACCCAGCACCCCTCCTGAGGCTCCATCGTTAGGAGCAGGCACGCTCCTGAGGCTAGGCTACAAACCGGAGCCCCCGAGGCAGGTGGCTGGGGGAGCTCCTCCCGAGGTTGCGCCGTGTTTGATAGTGACAGCATGGCCGAGGGCTTGAAGAGCCACTCCTCGAAGACGCCAGGCTCCTGAGGTAACCGCCTGAATGCTCGTTTGGCGATGTCATCGGCCTCCTGATTGGTGCCACGGGGCACATGCTGCAACTCCAACCCCCAAAACTGCTTTTCCATCCTGCGGACCTCTGTGAGGTAGGCCTCCATGTGCTCATCTTTTGGCTCGTACACTTTATTGGAGAAATTGATGAGGAGCTGCGAATCGCCCTTGATGGTAAGGCGCTTTACCCCTAGGGCAGCCGCAGCCTTCAAGCCTGCTATCAGACCTTCATACTCCGCTATGTTGTTGGAGACCTTTTCGCCTTGCTGGAAACAGAGCTGCACGGCGTTATAGAGCTTGTCCTGAGTGGGAGATATGAGCACCGCCCCAGCCCCAGTGCCATGCCTGGAGAACGCTCCGTCGAAGTACATGACCCAGCCTTCTGGCGCCTCACTTCCTGGGGAGAGGGATCGATCCTCGCCGGCCTTGAGGCCCGGTGCCTCCGTCCATTCGGCCATGAAATCCGCTAGCGCGGCCCCCTTGATGACTCTGGTTGTGCTGAATTCGAGCTAAAATGGTTGTAGTTCAATGTTCCACTCGGCGACCCTTCCGACTGAGTTAGGGCTCCTGAGCACCCTTTCCAAGGGCTATGCTGAGACAACCTTGATAGGGTGACCCTGAAAGTAGTGTCACAGCTTGCGCGAGGCCACCAGTAGCACGAGGAGGAGTTTCTGAGGCATGGGGTGTCGTGCCCTCGCATCCCGCAACACCGTGCTGACGAAGTACACTGGGTGCTCGACGAGGCTTGGAGCGTCGGTGCTGTTGGCGTCCTCCGAAGGCTGTGGTGCCTCCTGAGGCGGTGGAGTGCGCTCCCCTGAGGCGGTTTCCTGGGGGAAGGGCCTCTTCCGCTCCCAGTGCGCTCCCCTGCGGCGGCTGATCCTCCTCAGCCGTGGTGGTGATCTCCGCGATTCCTTCTTGGTCCTACTTTGCCTTGACACGGGTAGCTTCCGTGGCCTTGGTCCGACGCTCCTCCCTAACCGCCACCAGAGCCACGCTGGCGGAGTAGGGAGTGGCAGCGAGGTAGAGTACCAAGGGCTCTTGAGAGCGTGGGGCCACCATCACCGTAGGGCTCGTTAGGTATCTCTTGAGATCTTGGAACGCCTTGTCGGCCTCTTCAGTCCATTCAAAGGGCCCCTTTTTCTTCATCAGCTGGAAGAAAGGTAGCGCTTGCTCCCCTAACCTGGAGATGAAGCGCCCTAGCGCAGTCACACGCCCGGTGAGCTTCTGCATCTCTCTGAGGGTCATTGGCGGGCTGATGTCCTCGACCGCCTTGACCTTTTCTGGGTTGGCCTCAATGCCTCGGTGGGACACGAGGAAACCCAAGAGCTTGCCCAAGGGGACTCCAAACACACACTTCTCCGGGTTGAGCCGTAGGCTCACTGCGTTGAGGTTTGCGAAGGTTTCCTCCAGGTCTTGTATCAGGGTCTTGGCCTCGCGAGACTTCACCACAATGTCGTCGACGTAAGCTTCCACATTCTTCCCGAGTTACGGGCCCAAGGTGGTGTGCATGAGCCGCTGAAAGGTTGTCCCCGCGTTGTGCAGTCCGAACGGCATGCATGTATAGCAGTACACCCCACACGGGGTCAGGAAGGCCATCTTGTCCATGTCTTCCACCGCCATCTTGATCTGGTGATACCCGGAGAAGGCATCCAAGAAGCATAGCAGGTCGCACTTAGTGGTAGAATCGACGATCTGATCGATGCGAGGGAGCGAGAACGGATCTTGCGGGCATGCTTCGTTGAGGTTGGTGAAGTCGTCACACATGCGCTCCTTCCCTCCCTTTTTTGGCACAACCACAGGGTTGGCCAACCAATCTGGATATCGGACCTCGTGAATGACCCCCGCGGCTTCTAGCTTGCGAGTTTCCCGGACGATGAAGGCCTGCTTTTCAGTGGACTGCCACCTCGCTTTCTGCTTCACTGGGCGCATGTTGGGGCACACGTTGAGGTGGTGCTCGATTACGCCCCGTGGGATCCCTGCCAACTGATCAGGCTCCCAGGCGAATACCTTCTTGTTTGCGCGCAGGAACTTGACCAGGGCTTCCTCCTGGTCGGGCCCGAGGTGGGCTCCTATGGTGAAAGTGGCGTTAGTGGACCCGTCCTCGTCGACCGGTATCTGCTTGGTCTCCGCCTTGTCTTGGGTGAACAACTGTTTCTTCTTGGTTGGTGCAGCCCCCTTGGGCTCTGGGGTCCCCGCGTCGGCGGGCTGTGCTGATGCCGCCGTCCTGAAGGCGAGCTTGAGCGCTCGCAGTGCATCCCCGGTGTCCCCAGGCACGGTGAGGACACCGCTACTCCCAGGCATCTTCATAAGGTTGTACGCCGGGTGAGTCGCGGCCATGAATTGGGCCAATGCTGGATAGCCGAGGATGGCGTTGTAGGGGAGGCCGATGGGGGAAATATCAAAATTGACCTGCTCCGTGTGAAAATTGTCGTAGGTGCCGAAAGTTACTGGGAGCCGGATCTGTCCCAGGGAGCTGGATGACCCGCCCCCGACGCCCGAGAAGGGCCGGCTGGGCTGCAGCCGCTCCTGGGGTATGCGGAGGAGGTTGAAGGCCTCAACTGAGAGCATGCTGAGGCCTGCGCCGCCGTCGATGAGAGTCCTGGTGACAGCCACCTGGCAGATGGTGGGGGTGCAAAGCATGGGGAGCGCACCCGAGCAGGCCGAGTTGGAGGGGTGGTCCTCCGAGCTGAAGGCCAGCCTGGCCTGTGGCTCCGACCAGTATGGGGGAGCCCCCTACCGCGTGGAGGCGGCGCCGACCCAGCGGACGAACGGCTTGACGTGGTGACTGGAGGGCGGCGCCTGCGAGCCGCCCAGGAGGGTCGTGACAACCGGGGAGGCCGGCGCGACGTGGTGGGCGAGGAAGAGGCCGCGCGGCTCTTCCCAAGAGGCCACGGAGGGATGCTGGGACGATGCTTGCTGCTCATTCCCTGCCGGGCTAGTGACGGCGTTGACGGCATGTGACGAGGAACGACGAGGGCGCCCGCCGACGGGAGACGTCTGGGCGACGTGGGAAGCGAGGGTGGCTCGGCGCTCAGCACGGGCCCGACGAGCGTCAAACATGGATGCGATGGTCGGAGAAGAACAGGGGGATGGAAGATGAATTCCGGCGCACCCCTACCTGGCGCGCCAAATGTCGGATTTCGGGTTCCGGCAGACCCTTGAGGTTCGAACACTGGGGTGCGCGTGGAGATTTCGCCCTCTACCTACCTGTTCCTCGCCAACTCGCTAAGATCTAAACTACGAAAGGAACAACACAAGAGACAGAGAGTTTATACTGGTTCAGGGCACCATTGTGTGGTGTGGTGGATTGCCTCTTGGGATAGTGATGAACAATACAAGGAAGAACAACCTCGCGAGGGTCAGTTCTTGGCTGGCGCAATGAACTGCTAGGAGGAGTTCAGTCGCTGTATCTACTGGTTTCTCGATGAGGATCCAGATTCTAGATCAGGTCTCGATGCTCGATCCAGATGCCTCTACCCTGGGGGTGGCTAGTCCTATTTATAGGCAAAGGCCCAGGGCCTCTTCCCAAATATTGAGCGGGAAGGGCGCCAACAATTGGCCATTTTGAAGGGGAACAACGGGTACACTTATCCTGACTAAAGTTGGTCCTCGCCTGTCAAAGGCTCTGGTGGTGACGCCTGCTTGGGCTCCACAATGACTTCCTTCCTGCCATTGGGCTGGTCTTGGTCTTGTTGCACCGAAATGGATGCCTTTGCCTGATGCTCTTGCCTGCGCTTTCTCCCTTTGCACAAAAGAGGAAAGAAGGACATTGTGCAGGCTGGCGCCCGACTGGCGTCCTTGGTCGTCATGGCTTGCGTCATGGGCACCTCGCGAGGTACCCCGCCTTGAACTCTCTGCCTCCTCGTGAGCCAGCCTGATGAGGCCGTGCCTGAGGAAGCTCCTTGTCGCCCGCCCCGTGAGGCTTGGCCCCTCGCGAGGGTCTTGAGCCTGTGTTGATGAAGATGGGCCGTGCTGGGCCCCCCCTTTGATCCATGCCGCAGGCAGGCAAGTATGGGGACCCCCGTTCCCAGAACGCCGACACACTGTTGTTTTGAGGTTTGTGCATTATGCTTAAGTTAAACCATGGAGTCTGCTAGATTGTACATGTGGCAAAATCCGGTGGGGGCTAGAAGATGGTGCGAGGGGCCGAGTGGAGGGAGACTATGAAGGAGTGCACAAGTGCGAGATCGATATTTAGAGAGAGGGGGCGAGAACGTGCGCTGTTGCACGTAGTGGCGGAGCCATAAAAAACAAATGAGCTAGGGGCCCAAGCATTGCTAATCCTTTACGAGGAGGGCCACTTCATGAACTTAAACCATTTTTACCAGCAATTGTCTAATGATCACATTCATATTAGCCTCGATATATAGTGATGTTAGGGGGGCAGGGCCCTTGTTGCCCCCTATCTTCACCATTGTGCACGCGTCTGAGAGATGAAGCGGAAGGCATGGATGATGAGAGGGGGACATTGGATATATAATTAATGTGGGTGTATTAGCTATATATGTAGGGGTCGTTTGCTTCTAGGCCCATGAGTGCCACACTTTGCCATACAATGTTGTCAAACTTGCCTAAGGTTAGTTCTTCAAAATGAGAGCACAAGTTGTCAAGCCTAAGGGAATCTTTCCACACTTGTTGTGTGTATGTGATGTGGGACCATAGTGTGGCTTGCCTCAGATGTGGCTTGAAGCAAACACACACCTAAGCTGGTCAAATTTTCCTAACCTTAGGTGTGGCAAGCTTTGGCAAACTTAGTCTCAAACCAAACAACCCCGTAATCCTATATAGAGAGGTAGAGATTGATCGATGTGGACGTGGGAAAGAGGGTGAGACCTCACTTGATATATAGATTGATCGGTTTGTGTGGAAAACTATGAAAGACCTAGCTATATATACACACAAATAGAGGAACATCGATCATTGCACATGCACGCATGAGAGATAAAGAATGCCCGATATGATAGAGAGGGGGATGTGTGTAGGTGTGTGCCTTCATGGGAGACCGACCTGAAGAAAAAGATTGCATGTGTGCGATGGATAATGCTGACTGGCAGTGTGTGTGCATGCAAGCACGAGAGAAAGTTAGTGGTACAATTATAAAGAGAAGACGACTTTGTGGGTGTAAAAGACTAGGTGAGGTCATAATCAATGTAAAGTTGAATTCAAATATTTTAATAAGAGATCATCTTGTTTGAAACCCATGCATGCATCAATATAATAGAGATCTGCGCAGCATGTTGTAATGTATACACATTGAACAAGGTCAGACTGATTTGAATTTGAGATACCGATGGCAGACATCGTTTGGCCACATTGCATCCGTGCATGGACACACTATTCTAATTAGAGATGATGGGTGTCTTTCGCATCACATATCTATATCTATACCCCTATATATATATTATTTTTTATATTTTATATTTTTTATATTGTGTGCGGGTAACTTTAACTTTGGAAGATGGTCGTTGGATGAGGTGAATCCGATGGTGTAGAGATGGCAAATTTGAGCAGTACTGGCCGTTGGATATCATCTAGATTCCACCAGATTTCGGCACATGTACAATCTAGAAGACTCCATGGTTGAACTTAAGCATAATGCACAAACCTCAAAACACAAGCACTTCTTCTTTGTTCTAGAATCTTCCGTATCAGAATTGCCCAAATGTTTTTCTACATGATTTGCCATTATTTGTTTTTACTTTATGTCTTACAACGCACAATTCCATGAATCTTAAAATAGATTAGCTTTCTTATAAACACAAGATGATTTTGAATGAAATGAACTATAAGAATTAAATGAACATCTACATCATGCATATATGACTCAAAGCTTACATGCTATAATGTGGTATTTATTCATAATTTGGTTGCCAAATCTCATGTGTGCAATGCACGTGTACCTTACTAGTCTAAATGGTGTTTGTGTGTGTGTTTTGTGTGTTGAGGTGCGAATTGTCTATTTTTTTGGGTACACGTTAAGCTTGTTCTCCCGAATTTTCAAGCCGCACCTTGTTATGCCAAAATTTCAAGCTAGCATCTCTGTCTATCATGCTATGAAACTCCCGCCTCTTCAACCCGCGCCTTGTTACCCCGAAATATTTAAGATATATCTTTGTATCGTTGTGCTCCGACAACTCCCTCCATCTCAACCCGCGCCTTGCTATATCAAAATTACAACACGCGTGAAAACTCCCACCTCATGTGAAATCCCGACATGTAAAATGCCCGTGGTACCCCTAAACCGAAAGAACCGCCTCAAACCGGCGGGGGTACTTTCATAACTTACCCCACATTTCGGACAAGCGCGTCCCTAAGCCATGGTTCCCCACTCCCATCCCATCCGCCCACCCATTCATACACCAAGGCCGCAAAAACCCGCGAAGCCCAACACCCTCCTCCGTCCGCCACCCAGGAGGAGCCTCTTCCCCGACGACGTCATCCACAGCAGCACCTCGACGTCCCTCATCCATCGTACCGGATGAGGATGCGTCATCGATCTCGTCGTCCCGCCGGTTCAGCCACCCCGTCCTCCACCTCCAAGGAGCTGCCCCGATGTTCCCCTCGTCTTTCACGCCACCTCCATTCCCACACCGTCGTCTTCACCTGCACCATCGGAAGAGCATCATCATCACCGTTTCCTTAGATAAAGTTGTGGCCTAATCGGTGCCACCAAAGAGGTTGTACACTAATCGCCGCATTTTCTTCTTGATTCAATCTCATGGTGTTGTCGGTGCTCGGTCCCGAGCCAACACGGTGCGGCTCCATCCACGGCAGCATCGCCGGCCACTCCCTCCACAGCGTTGCTCCCTCGGTGGCGACGTCCACATCTGTAGGAGTTGTTGTTGCTTTAGCTCTCGCTCGTGCTGCTGCTCTGCTCTTGCTCTCGGTCCCCTACCTGGTCTGCTCTTGCTATTGCTCTTGCTTGTGCTGCTGCTCTCGCTCTTGATGTTGCTTGCGATGCTGCTCCGATTTAGCTACACTTCAGTCGACTGAATCGACTTTTGGGTCAGTCGATTTTCAGGGGGTGGGGGGCTCGCCGGAGTTAAGGAAGAACCAGCCGCAGCGGGGAGGGGGGCTTGCCGGAGAGGTACCCCACTATCTATCTTAGGGTTCAGGGTGGGGGCGGTGGTCGCCGGCGGTGATGGGGCGGTGGTGTGGGG
>NC_057801.1:456147346-456291084 GCF_018294505.1 Triticum aestivum
GGGGCGGCGGCGGACCAGCGGTGGGGAGTGTTTTCGGAGTGGGCGAGGCGGCGCACCGCTGGCCGTGGGCAGCGGGGGCGGTTGTTTGGCGGGTGGTGGCTGGCGGCTCAGGGGGGTGGAGGTTGAAGATGAACTGCAGGCCCTTGATTTGGTATCCAACGGCTGCAAAATCGACTGACCTGAGATGAAAAAGTCAGTCGACTGACGTGTAGCCTCACCTCTAGTGCGTTTAGTTTTGACAACAAAATTCAGTTTCGACAGCAAAATTCAGTTTCGACAGTTAAGTTCAGTTTCGACAGTTAAATTTAGTTTCGACAGTTAAGTTCAGAGATGAGCGGCTGATGTATTCTACATCTAGCACTTTGTGGTTATGTATTTTAGGCCATCTATTGGAGATGCTATTAGAATTCCACTCAGATTAACGTTGTCTCTCTTGTCCTACTTCAGCCTCGGCGTCGTACAACTCACCGGAGCTGCTCCAATGATGAAACCCTCCATCACAGCGGAGCAGTACGTCAGGCTCCATCACCAGACTCCTAAGATCTTATTCCCCTCCCCCAACGGCCAACTCAGCTAGAGCATCCTCACCGGGCAACCCAATCACGGTGAGATCGACATGGCTTCGCCAAAGAGGTTGTACACTTGTTGCATCTCCTTTTTACTCTACATGTTATATATATTGTCCACTGAGCACACGTAGTAACATGAAATACGACTATTTATCCTACTATATGACAAACAGTGAGGTACCAGGCAACTTAGCTATCCGTGATGGACTCTCTTGAACGCCATCATTATTTATCTCTACGCGTTTGAGTTGTGCATTTGTCGATGGACCTGGGAGTTGAGCTAGTAGGGCGGTGGCCTGGGTCCAAAGTAATAGAAGTAGCACAAAAACATTTTTTTAGTGTAGGATTTTCCTTGCTCAAGCATGCCTACTAGAATGGCCAGTGCTTGAAAGGAAAAGTGAATGAAAAACATAGGAATTGGAAAGTTTCCTATGGTACTACTTTTCATGAATTTTGTGCAAAGGAATGGAGCAAAGGAAAACTGTAGGATTTGTTCCTTTAGTGTCTCCTTGAAAGAAAAACTGTAGGAATTCTAATGTCCACTTGTCCTACTTTTCATATTCCTATTCATCAAGCACAAGACTAAGAGATAGTAGCATAATAACATTATAACCGTACATTTTATTGTGGTTTGACTTAATCTCACCATGCTTCTTTGCATCCTGTGATCTTCCAACTCTTGTGAATCAAAACACCCATATTGGCAGAAATCTTGTGTTTTTAAATTCTCTATTTTGCACGTGCATTCCTATCCTATTCCTGTCTGCTTCCTATCTCTGCATTGTTAGAATCCTCAAATTCAAACAATCCCTTACACAATTATTTCTGTTACAGATATGTGTCAAAGAAAACCTTGTGTGGTTTGTCCTTCTCCTGCGATGTTGTGTTCCACCCCGGCTCAGCTGCTCCAACGACAGAAGGGTTCACCACAGCAGGGATCCACTCTCAAGACCGTCTATCGCCGCCTCAGATCTTCTTCCCTGCCGCCGGCATCCACGACAACCACATTACCATCATGAACTGAGCAGATGACCTTGAGGACTACACGGGTCCGCAAGACATGTCGCACTCTTCCGTGTCTGCTTACGTTATGCATCGCTTAATATGATGACATGCTACATTATCGTCGTGTTCACCTATTAGACTTCGAGTCAGGTCCAAACTAATGTTGAAACTTGAGTTTTTAAATGGTTGTGGGGTACATATTGGGGCAGCAATTAGTACTATCTATCTACTATCTGGTTAATCTCGGGTGTCTTCTATGAGTTTCATGTTGCATGCAAACAAACATTAAAGGATCCATTATCTGTATTTTTTAACTAAAGCTATTATCTGCCTGCTATCATTGGTTTGAGGTCTATCCGCAGTTTACTACCATCACTCTTGATTTGTGCATGCACTCCTTACATAATCTCACTATGTTTTATTCCTATGCATGCCAGTTATTGTAAACAATGGAACTGATCATGTAGAGCAAAAGAGATGAACCTTGCATGGCAATAAAATTTCATGCAGACATCGCTCCATGGTGGGCGCAAAGGCAGCCCCCCTCCACCCATTTCGGATCGTAATCAAGAGGAAGATAACTGTTCTGGGGATTCAGAAGGAGAAGACCACTCCTATTTACCCCATGAGGTCTTCTCTCTAACTTGGCATGCTGATGTTGGTAATATCATGCATATGGTGCCTTGCATTGCTTAGTGTATACATCAAAGATGTCATCTGCTTAGTTTAGACATGCTTTGTGTCAATGCCATCTATTTAGTTTCTTTATCATACATGTGAATCATGCAATGCCATCTTGTTTAGCCAGGCATCATATATGTGAATTTTGCAATGCCACCCTGGTTAGCCAGTCATCTTATATGTGAATTATATCATGTCATCATTTTTTATTATGTGTTAAATTTGTCAACAATTTTACTACATTCAATTACTCTTCCTGTGCATCAGCCATTCGGCACAGTCATGGAAAAATCTGGAGTGGAAACAAGGTCTTCAGAGCAGACAATGCTATCTGATGAAGCGCATGTCTTGCTGGTTATAGGTAGTTCCTCAGAGGAGGATTCAGACACAGATGACCAGTCCTATCCCCCCCGAGGTGCATGCTCTAACTTGGCAAGGTTATGTTGCTCATATCGTGCGTATGGTATCTTGCATTGCTATGTCATTTGCTTAGTTTAGACATGATTTGTGTGAATGCCACCTGCTTAGTGTCTAATTACCATACATGTGAATTATGCAATGCCATCTTGTTGCATGACATTATATATGTGAATTATGCAATCTTACCTTGTTGCAAGGCATTATATATGTGAATTATGCAATGCCATGTTGTTTAGCCAAGCGTCATATATGTGAATTATATCATGCCGTCCTTTTTTTGTATTTCTCATTCCTTTTGTCGACAATGTTTGTATATTCAATGTTCTTCCTGTGCATCAGCCATTTGAATTGGTGATGGAGAAATCTGGAGTGAAAACAAGGTCTTCAGAGTAGACAATGCTACCTGCTGAAGCAGATATCTTGCTGGTTACAGATAGCTCTTTAAAGGAGGATTCAAAGGCAGATCACCAGTCCTATTATCCCCCTGAGGTGTATGCTCAAACTTGGCAGGGTTATATTACTCGTATCATGCATATGTTGTATTGCAATGCTTAGTTTTTACATCATATACAGAATATTGAATGCCATCTCCTTAGTTGACACATCATATATGCGATAGCCCTCTACTCACTTCCTTAGTATATAGATCATATATTTGATTTATATCATGCCATGATGTTTACATAGACAGCATGTATCTGAATTATGGCATGCCAACCCATTTTCTAAAGACATAATATAGTTATATCATCTCATCCTATTTACATAGTCATCATATTTTAAATTATGACATTCTATCCGTGAATTATATCATGCCATCATGTTTCCATCGACGGCATGTTTGTGATTTATGGTATGCCAACCACTTTAATAGACATGTCATATAGTTATATCATGTCATCCTGTTTACATAGTCGTCATATTTTGAAGTATGTCATTCTATCTTGTTTAGTTAGCCTTCATACATGTGAAATTGTGTGATGCTATCCTGATTAATTAGCCATCATATATGTGAAATTATGTCCTGCTATTCTGTTTGGTTAGAAAACATAAATGTGAATTATTTCATGCCATGTTTTCTTCCATACTATCCATTGCACCTGTCTATCTTACAATGTCTGTACATTCAATTAATTTTCTTGTTTATCAGCCATTTCAATTGGAGGGGGTGATGGTAGTATCTGTGGGAGTAAAAACACGGTCTTGAGAAAAGATCGTGCTACCTGTCGATGCAGATAGAACCACGGTTGTACTTGCCCAAGAACCAGCCCCACCACACATAACCCAGACACACACAGATTAGACCCCTACCCAGTTGGACAGAGGACGAGTTACACCCCTTCTAACCCCAACCCCAGCAGATAGTAACCCAGTTCCCGTTGGCACAGCAACGTCTCCACCATAGAGCACCCAAACACGAGCAGTTAGTAAGGCAACTGCAGTTCCCAAAGCACGAGGACCACCACTCCGAACCCCAAGTCAACGCTTAAAGCAGAAGAAGAATTCTTCTCAAGTCAGGTTCCGTAGCTATGGTTCATACTACTTTGCTCTTGCATCACTATATTTACTCATAGGAACTAATTTTAAATTTAAGGATGCAATTGAAACTCCAATGGCACAACAGGTATGTTTTAAACCTCTTTCTTTAACGTGTTTGCTGTTGTAACTCGTTCTATGTTGATTTCAGTTTCAATTAAATAAACAGTTATGTTCTCATGCCATGCACATTACAAGTATTGTTATTGATGTGTAGTTTCCCACACTTATATTCTGTCTATGCTGCTTTGTCTTAAATAGATATGATTCAAACTGTATCTATCTTGATTTGGCAACATAAACTAGAATGATATAGACCATACAGTGACCATACTACATAGATATATGTTTGTTTCATCCTGTTATCCTGTCCACCTTACTACTGAACTGGTTTACCAAAATGAGTTTCATATACTACATTGTAAACATGTGATGTGTTTGTTTGTTTCTCTTTTAGAACGCGGATGAAATATTGGAGAAGAGTACCCCGTTATGCAATGGTAAAGGAAGTAATGCAGATAAGGTTCAAGATAGTGAGACATCCCTGTTGATATCCAAGAAAGCTGATAAAAACTATATTGAAGAAACTGAGACAACCCCAAATGCATGTCTTGATGTAGTGTCCGAGTTACTGGCTACTACTGCTGGCACCAGCTCTTCGAACTCATTGCCTGAATCAGTTCGGTTTCTTGAGTCTCAACTTCAAGTTGAAATACATCGATCAGATGTTATGAGACAGGAAGCCGAAGGACTGAGGAAGCCCTGATGAATTCAGATGCATACTTTCTGGTCCAACAACAAGTGCTAGAGGATTTAAGCGCCAAACAAGAGAAAGTTAATATGCTTGCTATGCATCTTGCCAGCATTATGGGTACCCAGGATATTGTTTCTTGAGCTCTTCTAAAGTGGTTTTAGTTCTGGACTTGTTTTTCTACGGCGTTTATATGCTGCTGTGTTCCCTATATTTGCACTGGTGGTGAACTTTGATGCCCAGTGGAAGTAATATGTGTAATAGCCGTGATAGCCTAGCATAAGTTGCTTGCTTATTTATTTCCTTATTGTCTTGTTTATTTCTTTGCTTATAGTCAGTGCAGTTCTTTTTCCGTGGTTTGCTAGTGGCCGCAATAACCTATTTTTTAAAACTAGGCCACTATAACCATGGGCTACATATTTACTGTACTTACCATTTCCCTCCTAGGGGCCGTTGAAACAATGGGCCTTCTACGGGTCGTAGAAACAATGGGCCTTATATGGGTCGTAGACACAATCGGCCTTCTACGGGTCGTATCATCAATGGGCCTTCTACGGTCCGTATGATCGGTTGGCCAAGCATGGGCCAATAACAGACCGCATTATGGCCGTAAACGGACTAGAGTTGGAATCATCCGTTCATGGGCCGACCATAATGGGCCGTCGTTAATCGGCCGTATTTGATGACACTATGAAAACGGCCCAACGTATTAAGGGCCACAAACCGGCCGACTGTAACCTCGGGCTGAATGATAAACCGGCCATCGTTAATCGGCCGTATTTGATGACGCTATGAACTCCCAAGCATCGGCATCAGAAGCACCGACCTCGATCCGGCAAAAGGAAAAACGACAACATTGTCATGGATGATGATGATAATCTGGACCAAGCCGAAGACCCTGCAGACCCAGCGTTGGAGCAGGACATGCGAGACAACGGAAAATACAGTCCGGAGATGTTGTCGGACCACAACGATGCCGAAGATAGCAACTATCAACCTGTCTCCGAAGAGGAGATTAGCTTGGGCGACGACGAATTCGTCGTCCTAGAAGAACCATTAGAACAGGAACGCCTTCTTCAAAGGCTTATCGCCACCGCAAGGAGCCTGAAGAAGCAGAAGCAGCGGCTTAAAGCCGCACAGGATACGCTCAACGACAGGTGGAAGGAAGTGCTACACGCTGACGAAAAATACGGTGGTTATCGCCAAACTAAGAGCTACCCTAAACGTAAGCTCATGCCCAAATTCGACGACGAGGCTATTGTGCCTATACCGCCAAAAAATAATACGGCTGACAAGCCGGACCGACCACCTCATGGTCAAGACAGAGCGGCTAGCAATGCCGCACACAAGCCCACACCCCCTCCCCGTAAAGGAAGGGAGGTTGCAGCTCAGGACCAGAAACACGATCTATGTGAGGACCTGGACAAAAAGGTTGGCAAAACTAGGTCCATCTACGGATCCAGGGAACGTGCTCCTACACGGGACCACGATTATCAAACCAAATATGCCAGTCATTTACCAGTTCGGAACCAATACCAAACATTACAACCATCAGAGCCACGCCACGACATAGCCAAATACAGGGGTGCCGCACACCCCTTGTGCTTAACGGATGAGGTGCTGGCACATGATTTTCCAGAAGGGTTTAAACCCGTAAACATCGAGGCATACAACGGAATGACGGACCCTACGGTTTGGATAGAAGACTTTATTCTTCACATCCACATGGCTCGCGGAGACGATCTCCACACCATCAAATACTTACCCCTCAAGCTAAAAGGACCAGCTCCGCACTGGCTAAAAAGCCTCCTTGAAAATTCCATTGGAAGCTGGGAAGAACTTGAGGATGCCTTTCGGGCCAATTTCCAAGGAACCTATGTCCGGCCCCCGGATGCAGACAATCTAAGACACATAATCCAACAAACCGGAGAATCAGCCCATAAGCTTTGGAACCGGTTTCTCACTAAGAAGAACCAAATTGTCGACTGTCCGGACACCGAAGCCTTAGCAGCCTTCAAACACAGTGTTTGTGACGAATGGCTAGCCAGGCACCTTGGCTAGGAAAAGCCAAGGACAATGGCAGCCTTAACTACACTAATGACCCGCTTTTGCGCAGGAGAGGACAGCTGGTTAGCGCGTAGCAGCACCAGTGACCCCGGCACATATGAAGTCAGGGATGGCAATGGAAAAACACGATGCAACAAAAACAAACGTCGGAACAATGAAGAAAACCCAGAAAATACAGTGGTAAACGCCGGATTCTGGAGCTCTAGACCCGGTCAACGGAAGAAGCCATTCAAAGGCAACAAAGACCGTCCATCTAGCCTGGATAAAATCCTAGACAGGCCCTGCCAGATCCACGGCACTCCTGATAAACCAGCCAATCATACCAACAGAGAATGTTGGGTCCTCAAGCAGGCCGAAAAACTCAACGCTGAACACAAAGGGAAGGGACCTCGGAGCAAAGATGAGGACAAATCTCGCCAGCCAAACACGGGGGACAGAAGAAATTTCCGCTGGAGATCAAAACAGTGAACATGTTCTATGTCACTCATATCTCAAAGAGGGAGCGCAAGCGCGCACTCCGAGATGTCTATGTCATCGAGCCCGTTGCCCCCAAATTCAACCCATGGTTGGCCTGTCCGATCACTTTTGATCGCAGGAATCATCCGACTAGTATCCGTCACGGGGGTTTGGCTGCCCTAGTGCTCGACCCAATAATCGACATATACCACCTAACTCGAGTCCTTATGGACAGTGGCAGTTGTCTCAATCTGATATATCAGGACACTGTCCGCAAGATGGGGATAGACCCGTCAAGAATCAAGCCAAGCAGCACTACCTTTAAAGGAGTTATACCGGGCATAGAAGCCCGCTGCACGGGCTCCCTAACATTGGAGGTTGTATTCGGCTCTCCCGACAACTTTCGAAGCGAAGAGCTAACCTTCGACATAGCTCTGTTCCGAAGTGGCTATCATGCACTACTTGGAAGAACGACATTCACCCGCTTTAATGCAGTCCCGCATTATGCTTATCTAAAACTAAAAATGCCTGGACCACGTGGCGTCATTATGATCAGCGGAAATACTGAGCGCTCTCTTCGTACAGAAGAATACACGGTGGCTCTAGCAGTCGAAGCACAAAACGGCCTATTCAAGACAAACAGCTCATCGGTCGTTAAGACCGTGGATACAGCTAAGCGTATCCAATGCACACCCCAGTATGGTAGCTCAGATAAACCCGAGCTCGATTAGCAGCTACGCCCCCATCGGCCGCCCCACAAGGAGATAGCACACGTGCCATGTATACATAAATATACACTCAAAAAATTCCTTGGGTGACACCAGGGGCACACTGCACACAAAAAGTCCATAGTTCGGCTCGACCCTATTCGGAATCTAGAAGTTATATTTCACGGTTCATTAAAACGAACCATCTTTACTTACGACCACACCAGATTCTTTTACCTGGTTTTTCACCTTTTTACAAATGGCCATCACACTATACCCTTCAAGGACACTTCGCAACAGAGAAAAAGGCGCAGACGTGCAGCAGGGCCCTGCATTAAGGTTTCTTTTTCAGATTAAGACCCTATGTAAACCTTTTTTTATCTCTTTTTGTTTTATACTTTCTTGGCATGTGAAATGTCCAAGAAAGATATCAGCATTACCTGTAAATATATGGCTCGCCGTACTAAAGTGGATGTTATAGAAGCAGCTTGGTTCGTATTGTGTTTTGAGATTTAAGCTCTCACCACCTCCGCTCTTTCCCCATGTCGGATTTCCATACATGCCTTGATACCAGGGTCTATCACCAGGGGTTGTATTCAGCCCGGCGTATATTGCAAAGTCCGAACACCTCTAGGGAGTGTTCGGCGTCGCGAGTTTGGCCTTATATGCATCAGCTCTGAATCATGTCTTTGGTCACTAGTTGGGTAGCCCGGCTCCTGTGCTTACTACCTTACGTTCCGCTATATTGGCTAGGGTAGTAAAGGGAGAACTACTGCAATTGTGTCCTGGCTCGTCCGGATGAGCACCTCAGTAGAGAAAGCCGAAAACTGACTATCATGATGCGGCGAGAGCTTGTCAACCACTCGATGACTCATCGGAATCCTCGCGAGTCCCTCCGTATTAAACGAAGGACCGTTATTCTGGTCACATATGTAAACGCGCCATATTCGGATCAACGCGAACATACAAGGGGCTATATTGTAGACCCGCCGTCAAACTCCTATGGCTAAGTGAAAGTGTTAAAGCCCTATAGTCTGATTGCCTGGTTCGCCGCACTGACACCTCCTTAACGGACCAAGACGTTGGGTCAAGTGTGATCAAGTGCTTTTCCGAACACCCCCGCGTTATACGCGAGGTGGTTGAAGCCGACGACTAGCAAACTTTCAGATTATATATATACAAACGGCCACACAGGAGGCACCAAAACCTTTCAGGCAAAAGTATAAAAACATAGCCTTAAAACATAGCATAACATTGTTTGTACAATTTCAGTACACTTCACTCGAACATCATATCTTTCAACCACTGACCCTCTATCAAGCGGGCACCTTCTAGGACATCTTCAAAGTAATGTTTCGGCATGTTAGGGTCCTTGCCTTCGGGTGGACTCTACGCTGCAATATCGATGGCCTACATCTTCGCCCAATATGTCTTGACACGGGAAAGAGCCATCCATGCACCTTCTATGCATGTTGACCGCTTAACAGCATCAATATGCGTCACCTCATCAACAAGTTGTCGCACCAAACTGAAATAACTATTTGGAATGGGCTCAGTCGGCCACAGCCGGGCTATGACGTCCTTCATGGCAGTTCTGGACATCTTGTGGAGCTCGGCCCATTGGGCCATCTGTTCACTCAACAGTGGATGCTTCGGCGTGTCGAATTGCGACCAAAATAGCTTTTCTGTCGCATGTCCTTCTTGCGCATGGAAAAACTGATACGCATCAGCAGCACTCTTCGGCGGGTCCATAAAGGCATTTGGAGAACTCCAAAGTTGATTAAGCGAAGGATACTTTGGATCGCCAAACTTAGTTTGCAATAAAAAGGGCTTACCAGACGCGATCTCCCGGGCTTGTCGGATCTCCTCCCGAGCTGCTCAGGACTCAGACCGGGCTTCCTTTGCCTCTTGTAAGGCCTTGTGAAGATCTTCAGCTCAAGTGCCATAGTAGATATTCCCTCCTCGCACTGACGCCGAGCAGTCTACTCGGCCTTTAATTCGGCGGCTACCTTTTCGGTAGCCGCATTACTCATCCTGGCTTGCTCCTTGGCCCGGGCAAGTTCAGCCGGAAGGGTCTCAATAGCGGCAGCACTGTGTGCAGTTATGCACGTACAAATTCTTAGTGCCATGCTCATATCATAATACTAGCATGTACTGAGTGCCCCAGAGACATACCTTGCGCCTCGTTGAGACGCCTGTTAACAAGCGTGATGTCATCATCCGCTACATCAACTTTCTACTTCGGATGTGCTACCTCTGTAGCTTGGGCAGTTCCCATGGATGTAATAGCCTGTGTTCCAATTAGTCAGATCATTTCCTGGGCATATATTTTTTTGATCCTCTGATCACCTCCCTTTGGATGTCAACCAGAGTCTCAGGGGCTACTATCTATAGATAGGTGCAATTTTCATTTATTGAAATTACACTACGTACCTCGAAGCCTCTTAGTAGGCTCGTAAAGTCTTCATTCAATCTGCTTTTCGTGGACCGAACTCTCTCAACCACCGTACCCATTAAGGTATGATGTTCCTCTGGGACGGACGCATGTTGCAACATGTCCATCAATGTATCTGGCGCCTCCGGATCCAAAACAGGTTGCGTCGTCCCTCGGACATTGGATAGTTTGGGGCTTTTGTTGTTCCCCGCAGGGGCCGCACACCTCGGACCCTGGGCGACCAAAGTATTACCTTTGGTCCCGGTCTTCACTGCCCATGACGCCACTCGTTGATTGGGAAAGATCCTCCGGGGAGACACCTCGGCGTCGTCTGCCTTATCAGGAAGGGAGATCTGTGGAGGCGTCTCGCTCTCCATCATCTCCGGAAGAAGATCCCCCGAAGAGGAGGACTGTTGAGGAGGGCTGCGTATCAGACTACAAACATATATTGTAAATGTTACCCTTGCAATCAGAAAAGAATGGGATATGTTTAAAAGCACCCTAGTTCACTTACGATTCGGCTAAAGGCCTATCTTTATGAAGTGATGGCGTGTCAACATCATCCCCTCACTGGGATGGCTTCCCTCGCTTAGAATCTTCTCTCTTCAAGTCTTCGGAAGCGGTCCGCTTCTTCCCATGAGGAGAAGCGATGTCAGTTTGTCCTTCCCTTCCACCTTCGGGAGTGGAAGTTCCAATCTCCCCGGACAAATTACCTGGTGTACCTCCAGGGGAGAGGCCACCTTGGGCCTCTCCGCTCTCCTCCTTATCTTTCCCCGTCGGCACATGATATGGTACCGAAGCCAGCATCCTTGTTAACATTGGATTGGTAGAGTCTTCAGGAATATGAGCCGAACACCTAATTCTCTCCACCTTCTTTAACTAGCGGTGGCCGAGTAGAGTTTTATCAGTACATTGTTATGAGGAATTTGAGAAAACTGTGTTTGGAAGTTATATTGCTTACCGGGGTATCTGGATGATTGCAGTCAAGACCAATGTCTTCTGTAGTATTCGACCACTATTTTCGTGCGCCGAAGAACAATTTCCACATCTCTCTGAGCATCTTGCCAGATAAGTGTTGAAGAGTCTGTGGACCTTCTGGATTGAACTCCCACATGCGAAGAGGGCGTCACTGACAGGATAGGATCCGATGGACTAGCATTACTTAGATTACATTGATGAGACCGGTGTCTTTCTCAATGAGGCTCCGAATGTGACTTTGCAGCATCCGCACTTCATCAATAGATCCCCAGTCCAGCCCTTTGTTAATCCATGATGCAAGCTGTGGCAGAGGGCCAGATCAAAACGCAGGTGTAGCTGCCCACTTTTTACGGCGGTGTTCAGTGATGTAAAACCACTCCCATTGCCATAGGTCAGAAGATTCTGTGAAGGAGCCCTTTGGCCAAGGAGAATTGATAAGCTTGTTTATTGAAGCACCTCCCCACTCCATGAATTTCTTGTCAATTATCTTCGGTTTCACATTGAAGGTTTTTAGCCATAAGCCGAAGTGTGGGGAAATACGAAGAAAGCCTCGCACGTGATGATAAACGCCGAGATGTGAAGGAGAGAATCTAGAGCTAGATCATGGAAATCTAGCTCGTAGTAAAACATGAGCCCTCGAACGAAAGGATGGAGAGCAAAACCTAGCCCTCGGAGGAAGTGAGAGATTAACATGACCCTCTCATTGGATCTGGGAGTAGGAATAGCCTGCCCTTGAGCAGGAAGCATGTGGGGGATTTCCGCAGTCAAGTATCTTGCCTCCCTAAGCTTCAAGATATCCTCCTCTGTGAAAGAAGAGGCCATCCACCGGCCTTGAAGGCTGGGTCCGGACATGGCTGGAAGCTCGAAGTGACTGGATTGACCCTTGGGTGTTGGAACTTGAGGTGGGAGGTGGAGGAAAGAACTAGCATGGAAGGAAAAGGACAGGCCTTAGCCCCTTTATAAAGGCGACGAATATAAAACGTCCCCTTTGCAGCCTTAAAACATGCCTACTCCTAAGGAATCATGCCAACAGAATGGTTGAGTTACCCATGCCCGTGTTGATAAAGATCCCGCAATAAGGGGACACGATATCTGCTTTGACAAGACGTGCCAATAAAAACCGCCTCTCAAAACATGGAGTGGCAGGCTAGAAAACGATTCAAAATAATGGCTGGATGATGACATAATGACATGCAACAAAAATTGTCAGCGGATTGGACTCGTGAAAATATTATACTCTCTACGGTTTTGTGTGGAACTTGTTTTCCAGAGTCGGACATGATTCTTGTGTTCGAGATCTACTTTGAAGTATTCGGAGAAGGAATCTGCCTTGCAATGTCAAAGACAATCTGCGCGCCAGACTCATCATCATTGAAGCCTGGTTCAGGGGCTACTGAGGGAGTCCCGGATTAAGGGGCCTCGGACAGCTGGACTATATACATACGCCGGACTGTTGGGCTATGAAGATACAAGATAGAAGACTTCTCCCCGTGTCCGGATGGGATTCTCCTTTGCGTGGAAGGCAAGCTTGGCGATTCGGATATGTACACTCCTTTCTCTATAACTGACTTCATGAAATCCTAGCCCCCTCCAATGTCTATATAAACCAGAGGGTTTAGTCTGTAGTACAAAAATCATAATCTCATAGGCTAGACATCTAGGGTTTAGCCATTATGATCACGTGGTAGATCAACTCTTGTAATACTGATATTCATCAAGATCAATCAAGCAGGAAGTAGGTTATTACCTCCATAGAGAGGGCTCAAACCTGGGTAAACATTGTGTCCCTGATAACCCACAAGTGTAGGGGATCGCAACAGCTTTCAAGAGTAGAGTATTCATCCCAAATTTATTGATTCGACACAAGGGGAGCCAAAGAATATTCTTGAGTATTCGCAGTTGAGTTGTCAATTCAACCACACCTGGATAACTTAGTATCTGCAGCAAAGTTTTTAGTAGCAAAGTAGTATGATAGTAATGGTAACGATAGCAAAAGTAATATTTTTGGGTTTTGTAGTGATTGCAACAATAGCAACGGAAAAGTAAATAAGCGAAGCACAATATATGAAAAGCTCGTAGGCAATGGATCAGTGATGGATAATTATGTCGGATGTGATTCCTCATGTAGTAGCTATAACAGACACTGAACTAGCTCCAATTCATCAATGTAATGTAGGCATGTATTCCGAATATAGTCATACGTGATTATGGAAAAGAATTTGCATGACATCTTTTGTCCTACCCTCCCGTGGAAGCGGGGTCCTAGCGGGAACTAAGGGATATTAAGGCCTCCTTTTAATAGAGAACCGGACCAAAGCATTAACACATAGTGAATACATGAACTCCTCAAACTACGGTCATTACCGAGAAGTATCCCGATTATTGTCGCTTTGGGGTTATCGGATCATAACACATAATAGGTGACTATAGACTTGCAAGATAGGATATAGAACACACATATATTCATGAAAAAATAATAGTTTCAGATCTGAAATCATGGCACTCGGGCCCTAGTGACAAGCATTAAGCATAGCAAAGTCATAGCAACATCAATCTCAGAACATAGTGGATACTAGGGATCAAACCCTAACAAAACTAACTTGATTACATGATAAATCTCATCCAACCCATCACCGTCCAGCAAGCCTACGATGGAATTACTCACGCACGACGGTGAGCATCATGAAATTGGTGATGGAGGATGGTTGATGATGACAATGGCGACGAATCCCCCTCTCCGGAGCCCCGAACGGACTCCAAATCAGCCCTCCCGAGAGAGATTAGGGCTTGGCGGCGGCTCCGTATCATAAAACATGATGAAACTTCCTCTCTGATTTTTTCTCTGCAAAACGGAATATATGGAGTTCGAGTTGAGGTCGGCAGAGCTGCAGGAGGCCCACGAGACAGGGGGCGCGCCCAGAGGGGGTGGGCGCGCCCCCCACCCTCGTGGACAGGGTGTGGGCCCACTGGTCTTCATCTTTTGCCAGTATTTTTATATTTTCTGAAACTTGTCTCCGAGGATTTTTAGGTCATTCCGAGAACTTCTGTTTTCTACACATGAAACAACATCATGGTAATTCTGCTGAAAACAGCGTCAGTCCGGGTTAGTTTCATTCAAATCATGCAAGTTAGAGTCCAAAACAAGGGCAAAAGTGTTTGGAAAAGTAGATAGGTTGGAGACGTATCAGTCCCCGCCTCCTGTTACCATTAGCCTTAGACGCACAGTTCGGGACCCCCTACCCGAGATCCGCTGGTTTTGACACCGACAGCGACCTCAGGAGCACGCCTGCTCCTAGCTCTTGAGCCCCTGGAGGGGAGCTGGACCGAAGAATTCATTACCTGACTCAAGGAACACTGCCAGAGAAGGAAGAAGACGCAGAGTGCGTGGCTCGACAAGCTACAGCCTACTGCATCCGGGAGGGTAAGCCATACCAAAAACGACCAAATGATGTTTCCTTGCGAGGCATCTCCTAGGAGCAAGGGTGTGAATTGCTAGCTAACATACACGGCGGAGACTGCGGGCATCATTCGTCGTCGTGCACCTTGGTGGGCAAGGCGTTCCACAGCGGGTTCTACTGGCCCACGACACTCAAGGACGCAACCGAGCTGGTGAGATCTTGCGAGGCCTGCCAGTTCCATGCCAAGAAAATCCATCAGCCCGCTCAGGGCCTCCAAACTATCCCACTCTCATCGTCGTTTGTGGTTTGGGGCTAGACATCCTGGGTCCATTCCCTCGAGCTCCCGGGGGCTACCGCTACCTCTACAATGCCATCGACAAGTTCACCAAATGGGCGGAAGTGGTGGCCGTCCACACCATCCCGGCCGGCTCCGCAGTCAAGTTCATCAAGGGTCTCGTGAGCCAGTTCGAAGTCCCTAATCGCATCATCACCGATAACGGCTCGCAGTTCACTAGCAATCTCTTCAAAACATATTGTGCTAATCTTGGAATGCATATATGCTACACCTCAGTGGAACACCCCAGAAGCAACGGCCAAGCTGAGCGTGCCAACGCGGAGGTCTTGAGAGGTCTCAAGACAAGGACCTTCAAGAAGAAGCTCGAGGCCTACGGCAAGGGCTGGCACGACGAGCTCCAGTCCGTGATGTGGTCCATCTGCACCAGCGCCACCAAGCCAATGGGTGAGACTCATTCTTCCTCATCTACGGAGCCGAAGTGGTTCTCCCTCACGAGGTCAAACATCTCTCCGTGTGGGTCTTGGCGTTTGACGAGGAACGTCAGTACGTCATGCGGGGGATGGACCTCATGCTGGGGGAGGAGCGCCACCGCCAAGCCTCGCTCCAAGCGGCAAGATACCAGAAGGCCTTCGGCGGTACCACTGCCGCAGCGTCCGCTCCAGGACGCTTGAGGTGGGCGATCTTGTCCTAAGGCGGATGCTCTCTAGGGAAGGGTTGCATAAGCTCTCACCCATGTGGGGGGCCCGTTTAGGATTGCCCGCGTTTCCAGGCCTGGCGCTCTGCGCCTGGAGACGTAGGACGGGATCCCCATACAGAACGCCTGGAACATCCAACACCTTCGGAAGTTCTACCCATGAAGCAAGGCCCAGTGCCTGTGAAGGTCTCTGATCGTGACACTCTCACGTAATAATGAGTGGGGTTGTACACGCCCCGGAGTCTCCAGAGTGCTGCCCTCGGGCCTCGGGGGCTCCCTCCCACGGCCTAGTGGCAGCACTTAGCTCCGCGCTGGTGGGAAGACTAGACTAGGTGTCAGACGCGGCCGTTCATTTGCTTTCGGTAGCTGGTTTGGAACCTTTTTTAGTGGAATTCGAAGCTCTGGTGTTTCTCGATTGCTAGGCTGGGTTTCTCTTTTCTCTAACTTCGCTCGCTTCTTCGTCTTGCATCAGGGAGGGCGGCAGTCGCCCAACGCTCTCCCTCGTACGCCTCGCGCGGGGGCTGGGCAGGTGTGCGCATGCGCTGGGCTGGCCCAGACCACGGGCGAACGCACCTCGCCAAAGCCCTGTTGCCCCAGAGCTTCGGCTCCATTGATCTTCGCGAGACGCCCTCTAATGAGCTAGTGATTGGCGCACCCTCTTAAGTCCATGCCCCGCAGGTACCGCGACGTGGTGCACTAAGCCATGCTTAGACCATGCCTAAGGGCTCGCGCAAGGAAGAACAAGGCGCCCGACAAATGTCCTAATAAATCATGCAACTTCTCGATGCCTCCCGAGGTCAACGACTTCCGAGTTGGCAGCAAGGAGACCTCAAAATATGCCAGAAGGCGCGCCCTCGTGAGATGGGAAGCTACCCCATGCGTACCAAAAGCTAAGTTATCCCTGTACGTCTACGTGGAGCATAAATATCACAACACAGCACAAGAACAATAAACATAGCATGATGGCAGGGATACCACGGTTCATTACATGCCCAAGTAGGGCCAACTACTTTTTTCCAAATGCAGGAAGAAAGGAAAGGTTAAACAAGGCAGGCGCACAACCGTAGCACTTCCCTGACTCAGCCGGAGCCCTCCTCGCGCTTCACCAGAGCATGGTGCCAGGATGACCTGCCATCATCCTCGAAGCGAGCCCGGCGATGTGGCGGCTAGTCGTAACCACCGCTGCCGGAGCTCTTGCCGGAGGAGGATCCTCCGCCCATGGTCGTCGCCAAGGGCAAGCTCGCCCTCGGCATCGTCACGACTGTCGTCGAGGCCAAGCTCGCCATCACCGTCGCTGCCCTCGGGGTAGCACCCTGCGCGGCGACCGTCTTCCTAAAAAACCCTCACATAGAGGGTCTTCACACTGTCATACTTGAAGTGGAGGGCGCACCGCCTGCTCAAGCCGCGCGCATGGGCGAACGTCTGTCGTGGGAAACGAACACCTATGGGGCAGGGCCCCTTCTGGTCCGGCAAGGGAGCGGAGAGCGTACGAAGAGCAGATCGAGGCGAAGCACGCGAGGGATTTTACCCATCTTCGGAGCTCTCCCGAGAGATAAAACTCCTACTGCTGCTTTGTGTTTATATTCTGTTCTTGCTCGAGAGCGTGGGTGTGTTGTAGTTTCGAATGAGTCGAACCCCTTCTACGTGCGCATGGGCCTCCTTTTTATAGGCTAAAGGGGTCACCGACAGGTGGCAACATAGAGAGGGGTAAAAAAGTAAAAAGAGGGGTTGGTACAACCGCTATCCACAGTGTATCCTACCTAACTCTGACGGCAGGGGACAAGCGCATTTAATGCCCGTCCGCCTCGCCCAACAGTGCAGGGAAGCGATCGTTAGGGGCGCCATCGCCTGCCACAATGGCCTTCTCGTCATCTCCACTTGCCACCAAGCACCGCTTGGCTGCATAGCGCCCCGCCACGTGCTCCTGGGATGGTCCTGGGGCGACACGTTGCTGGATGCGCTAGAGCTTGGGTGTAGAGTGGCAGCCTTGCCGCGGCAAGCGCCTTGCCGCGGCCGTTGTCTTGTCGCACCCGCAAGCTTGCCGCTCGCTGGGTCTTGCCGGGACGCGCGGTGCGTTGCGGCAAGTCTCTTTGAAATGCCTTGGTTGGCCTTCCCGGCAAGCTCCTCTTGCCGGGGTCTTGTCCTTCTCGGCAAGCTCCTCTTGCCGGGGCTCTGTCTTCTCAGTTAAACACTTTGTTCTTGAATGGCATCAATATGAGCCACGGAGGATCTTGGCGGACGCCCGGCAAGCCCTGCCACTGGGTGCTGCGACTGCCCGTGCACAAGTTTGGGATACTAAGGTACCCCTACTTTAGTACACCGACAGGAGCCCCCGGGCCTGGGCCATACACGGTGCCGAGCGCTGTTGGGCCAGGCCCAAAACAGGGCACGGGCACACGCGGCCTGGGTCCATACCAAATCTAACCCCGCATCCACCGCGCCCTCCCGTAACGGCACGCGTCAAACGCGGCATCATGGGAGAGATCGTGGGCAATTCTTTAATCGGGAAAGGCGTAACGTTCGCCTCTCCTCTTTATAAGCAGGGGAAACAGGGGCCGTTCCCCCACCTTCGCCACTTGCAGTTCCTTCCTCAGAAAGCTCCACCGCTCCCCTCCGCTTCCCAAGCCGAAAGAGAGCTGCGCTCCGCCCTCGCCGCCGCCGTCGCCGCTAACCTCCTCCGCTGCTTCCGCCATGGCTCCGAAGACAGGGAAGAGCGCGAAGTCGGCCGAGGCGCTGTGGCTGGAGGCGCTGCGCAAGGAGCGAGCACTTTCCCCCTCGAGCTCACCCCGAAGGCGCTGTGGGAGGAGTTCTATCTCTTCTGGTCGACGGAGACACGGGCGCATCCGCGCATGCAGGTACTCTCCGCCGAAGCTTCTACTTCGAAAAAGTGTCCCAGAGGATACTATTTCTTCCCTCTGTTGTTCTATTGCGGGCTCTGCCCGCCCTTTTCCAATTTCTTCTGTGATATCATAAACACATACGGGCTCCATCTCCTTGACTTCACCCCCAACGCCATTTTGACAATGGCGGTTTTCGCGCATCTTTGTGAGAATTTCGTCGGAATCCAACCCAACGTTGCTCTTTTCCGCCATTATTTTACTCCCCGGGTCGAGAAAGGAGAACCCTTGTCTGGCGGGGTCTCCTGGACCTCAAGGCTCGGCAAGAAGGAGGTGTATCTGGAGGGGGAGCTCCGCAGCAAATGGGACGAGTGGAGGGCGGAGTGGTGCTGGATTGTTGACGCCAATCCGCAGCCCTTCACTAACTTGCGCCAGACCCGGGTAGTGCGCGGCGGCAACTGGAGCGCTCTGTCACCGGACGATGCGAAGCTGAAGATTGCCACCACCCGAATTCTGCGGCTCAGGCTTGTCGGGCTAACAGTAGGGGCCGTTGGCGCGGATTTCCTTCGCCGTCGCATCGCCCCTCTGCAGGAGAGGAGGAGGCCCGCCTGGCTGTTTGGCGGCCCGGCGGATATCATGAGGCTGCGTCCAGGCCTCAACTTCAACTTCACAGTTCTGGAGCTTGACGGGATGCTCAGGGAGCTATTCAAGCACGACGCCAACCATCCGGAGTGGTTCAGGCTGCCGCAGGGCGTCATCCCACTGTGCAACAATTCCCAGCGTGATCACATCCGTGCAATGATGCCGGAGTGCGACTCGCACGGGATTGTCCCAACTTGGATAGAGCCCGCCGACGATGTCGTGCGGCAATTCTTCGATGGCTTGGCGGAGGTAGCAGTCCGCGCCGACGAGCACAGGCTCCTCACCCGCGACACCACCGACGACGAGATGTGGTACATCGCCACCAGGGCCGAAGAGGCGGCGGCAGCCACCGCTGCGGGTGAGTTTGGCTTCATGTTGGAGGAGGCAAAGGCGGCCGAAGCGGCAAGCCTTGCCGACCGAGAGGAACTTGGCGAGGAGGTCGCTGGCGAGGAGGAGCCCGAAGCTGAGGCAAGCGAGCCTGCCGGGGGCGCAAGTGGCCAACCATCTTCAAGCAGCTTGCCGCAGACGGGGCCCTCAGTGCATCCCCCAGCTCAAACAAGGAGGCGTCTTCGCAGGACTAGAGACACAACAGGGCGGCAGACAGACCAACAGCCGCAGCGCCGCGGGACGCGCTCTACCGCGGCAAGCATCGTTGCTGCGGGAGCGCCTCATGCCGCGCCGGCAACCGGAGCGGGATCTTCTCGAGCCGCCACTCCTGATCCTGCCGCAACTCCCGCCAAGCGTCCAAGGGAGCCTACTCCTCCGCCTCGTCGCGCTGAGAGGGTGCCGGATTTCTACCTCTCTGCGCTGAGCTCCGATGAGGAGGAAGAAGAAGAGGAGGAGTAAGACTTTCTTCTTGTTGTACTTGTGTTTCTTCGATTTTCGTTGTTTCTTGTCTTTGTATCTGATTTGCTTCCCGTTCCAGGACTCTGGCCGAGAGAGCGGCGAAGAGGGCCAAGGTCCCCGTGGTTGTCATCGAGGTCGATCCTGCTGTGATGGCAGAGGACACGTCCGAGACTACCTTGACGGACCCGGCACCTTCTCCTCGAAGCAGCCCCTAGCGCAGCCCCTAGCGTAAGTACTTGTTCATTCCCTGTTGTGGGGCGCGCACGGGTGCTCTTTTCTTTGCTGATATCTTGATTGTTGACTTGCTTGTGCAGGAGCAGAACAGGCCCATCAAGAGCAACCAGAAGCTGCCCCGGAGGTGCAATCTGCTTCAACTACGCCGCCAAGGGGCGACTCTCCGACAAGGGAGCGCTCTCCGGGGAGGGAGCGGTCCCCGGCAAGGGGCAGTTCCCCGGCAAGGGACGGGACCGATGAGCCTTCGGTGGTGGAGCCCATGGTCACGGAGCCCAGCACAGGTAACCCTCCTTGTCGGAAATTTTCCCTTGGGCTTTTCTTCTTCTGATCTTCTTTTTTGGATATTTGCTTGACTTTTCCTTCCTCTTCCTGTCCTTAGATCCCCCTCTCACAGACCCGATGGAGACTGAGGCCACCGGCGAGGAAGACGCGCGCGGCAACACTGAAGATGTCGCCACTAACGAAGAAGAGGCCGGCGCTGATGAACCCGCCGGCGAAGAATCCGCCAAAGCTGCTGGCGCAGAAGCTGGCGGGGGGTCCGGCGATCGCACTGACGACCCGGAGGGCGCAGGAGCGCAAGGCGCTACACCGACCGCCGATCCCTCCGCCGCTGACGCAGCGCCGGGCTCTGAGGAGCCCCAGCCAGGCGCCTACTTGAAGGCCGGCGAGGGTGTTTACATCAAGCTTCCCTGGGCGTCGAGCTCCAGGGCGCCGGTTGAAGGAGAGGAGTTTGACGGGGAAGTACTCACCTCTGCTGGGCTGGCAGTGGTTGATACGCCGAGCAGCAGCGGCGGCGAGTCCGAAGAGGAGCAGTTGCTCCGGAAGTTGGTATCACTCTACCGTGCCCGGCAAGCGAAGTTGGAGTCCCGGGAAGTGCTTGTCGCGCAGGCGGGAGTTGATATAGAGAAGCATGCGGAGGAGCTTCAGAACCGCAACCAGGAGGCCCTCCGGTCCATTGCTGAGGAGAGGGCGCAGCTCGTCGAGGCGAAGAAGGCGTTCATCCTTGAAAAGGCTGAAGCCGAAGAGCAGCAGAGGCTCGCCGCCGACGAGCTGCCCAGGCGGGAAGGTGAGCTGACGCAGAAGAAGGTAAACTTGGACAGCCACGAGGAGGAGCTCGCCGTCCGGGAACAGTCACTTGGCGGGGCGCTCAAGGAAGTGAAGGATGCTGCCGCAGCTGCCGAGGCCGCCAAGAAGGAATTGGAAGTGAAGGTGACGTAGCTGGAGGCTGACATGAAAGGGAAGGATGAGGAGCTCGCCGCACTCCAGCGCGAACGTGAGAAGGATGCTCTTGCCCATGGCGATCTGCAAGTCCAACTTGCCGACAAGATCAAGGAACTGAACGCCGCCAAGGACTCAAGCGCTGATCTGGAGCTGAAGCTGGCCACGCTGACGGAGACGCTAGACGGCGCCAAGAAGCGCGAGGATGCCTTGAAGGAAGAGATCAAGGGCAACGAGGAGCTGCTGACGAGGGCCGCCGAGACCCAAAACACCTTCAGGGCCACGGTGGAGCTCTGGATGGAGGGCCTCGTCAACATCGCTGCAACCATTGACGAGGAGCTGGCGCAACTAGACTTGGCAGGCTTCGGGTACTCCTCCGACGAGAACCTCCAGCCCAGCGCCAAGCTCAATCTTTTCTTCAAGGGCGTGGTGACGGCTCTCCAGCAGCTCCGGGAAAGGATCCCAAAGAAGCTGGCTGATGAGTCGCGTGCGATCTGCGCCAAGGTCTTGGAGAAGGTGTTGGTGAAGATACTCTTCCGCAATCCAGGCCTCGACCTCACCCGTGTCCTCAAGAAGCTGCCGGCGGGTGCTGATCTTGAAGAGCTCAAAGCCATTGTCGCACCCATCGTGGACAAGGTGAACGAGGTCAGGAGGGTCGACGGCGAGCGCGTGGATTAGGCCACTCTTCTTCTCCTTTCCTTGTCGTTGTTATTTATGAGAACAATTTAGTCAGTGCCGCAACAAGTTACTTTTGTAATATAACTTTATTCTGGGCAATGCTTGCTATGTATCTCCTCTACTTGATTCTTTTCTTTGTATGTTTTTACCCTACGCTTTTAGGGAACTTGCCGGCGCGGGCACGCTTGCCGCAAGTTTTGAGTGCGGAACTTCAGCAGCCCGCTGGCGGTGCCGGCTCCGGCAAGAAACCTTGCCGCAGCTAGTTGCAGCACACTTAAGTTGTTGAGCTGACTCGAAACAAAGTAAGGGCGCAACTAGCAACGAAGAGGTTCCTCCGTGCACAGGTTTTCCATACAAAACACGGTCGTTCAAGGAAGATAACTTAAAATTTTAAAAACTGATCATGCTCAAACTTCGGCAACTTAGCTTTTCTGTCGTCTGTGTCCCGGCAAGGCTATACTTCTTTGAATGACGCCCAGTCCACACCTTTATTCTCTCCTTTCTCCCCCCCCCCCCCGTGAACTTGTGGGCGAAGGAACCTTCCTTTTGAGAAAAAAGAAAGAAGAGAAAATAATGATATGGGGCCTTAAGGCTCGTTATTGCTTACCGGGGGCAAGTGCTGCACAAAGTGTCAGATAAAACATGCAAAGAAGAAAGAATGCATGAAATTTGACAAGATGTGCGGAGCACATAAACTTTATTTATGCACGGGATCTGCGCCCGGCTTTGTACAAAGGGTTACATGCAACAGCGGCAAGGCTTGTACAAAAGGTGGTTGTCGGAACAGATTCCGGCAACCGCGCCTTATGGGTAAAACTTGCGAAGATGCTCTATGTTCCAGGAATTGCTCACCGGAAAGCCATCTTCAGTCTCAAGGCGGACAGCGTCGGGCCTAGTGACTCGCTTCACCCGATAAGGGCCTTCCCACTTCGGCGTCAACTTGTTGGAATTCTTGGCGGATTGAACGCGCCGAAGAACAAGGTCGCCTTCCTCGAAGCTTCTGGCATTAACTTTGCGGCTGTGGTAGCGGTGCAAAGCTTGCTGGTAACGAGCAGCTCGTATAGCAGCCTGAAGACGATCTTCCTCGAGGAGCAGCGCGTCATCTTGCCGCAGCTGCTCTTGCTCAAGCTCATCATAAGCGAGCACTCGAGGCGATCCATATACGAGTTCCGTGGGGAGAACTGCTTCTGCTCCATAGACTAGAGCAAAAGGTGTCTGGCCAGTGGCTCGATTTGGCGTCGTCCTGATCGACCAAAGAACCACCGGCAGCTCCTCGATCCAATTTCTTCCGCACCTGCGCAGCCTGTCGAAAGTTCTGGTCTTGACCCCGCGCAGCACTTCAGCGTTTGCCCTCTCTGCTTGACCGTTGCTTCTCAGGTGAGCAACGGAAGCGAAGCAGATCTTGGCGCCAAGATCTTGGACGTACTGCATGAAGGTGCGGCTCGTGAATTGTGTGCTATTATCGGTGATGATCCTGTTAGGGACTCCGAAACGGCAAACAATTGACCTAAAGAACTTGACTGCTGACTGTGCTGTCACCTTCCTCACTGCTTCCACCTCCGGCCACTTCGTGAACTTGTCGATTGCTACGTACAAGTACTCGAAGCCCCCGACAACTCGGGGAAAGGGGCCGAGGATGTCGAGCCCCCAGACCGAAAATGGCCAGGACAAAGGGATTGTTTGGAGAGCTTGAGCTGGTTGATGTATCTGCTTGGAGTGGAACTGGCACGCTTCACACTTGGTTACTTGTGCAGTTGCATCCTGGAGGGCTGTCGGCCAGAAGAAACCTTGCCGGAAGGCTTTGCCGGCAAGTGCTCTTGCGCCAATGTGGTGACCACATATGCCTCCATGTATCTCCGCCAACAGCTTCTGTCCATCTTCCCGGGGAATGCACTTCAATTTCACTCCGTTGAATCTCCTTCTGTACAGAATGTCGTCGACAAACTGATACATACTCGATTGCCGGGCTACTTTCTCCGCTTCTTATTGCTCTTCGGGAAGTTCTCCTGTTTGAAGGAAATGGACGATCTGCTGTGCCCATGCCGGAGCTTGTGGCTCAACGACAAGGACTAAAGGCGCAAATGCTGCTGCGGGAACATCTGCTTCCACGGCAAGAACCTGTGATTCAGCCGGAGCGTGATGTTCCCCGGCAAGCGTGTCAGGACACTGCTTGTCGGGAGCGTCTGCTTCAACGAAACAAACCCTAGGGCTTGTCGGAGCAGACTGCTCCTCAGCACTCTTTGTGTCGATCCTGGGGACCTTCTTGACGGTGGCTTCGGGGAGCTCTGCCGGAAAGTAGTCGCTAGTAATCAACTTCCTCTTCTTGCTCTGTCCAGTTGATGGTGTTACAGATGGTTGAGTCGGCTTGAGCACAAAAATTCCTGGTTCCACAGGTAACTTGAGTGCAGCGCATTTTGACAGGCCATCTGCAATGTCGTTCTGAGCTCTTGGAACGTGTTCCATCTGCAGGCCATCAAAATGTTCTTCTAGCTTCCTCACTTCATCAATGTAGGTTTCCATCAACGGACTTTGATAATCTTTGTTAACTTGGCGGACGACAAGGTGGGAGTCACCCCTGACAATAAGCTTCTTGATCCCAAGGTCCGCGGCGATTCTGAGTCCGGCAAGCAAGCCCTCATACTCTGCAGTATTGTTTGTTGCTTGCTCCTTGGGAAAGTGCATTTGGACTACGTACTTGAGGTGCTCTCCGGTGGGTGCGACAAGTAGTACACCCGCACCAGCGCCTTGCAGCGAGAAGGCACCATCAAAGTACATGATCCATTCTTTGCTCGCTTCCTTGACGGGGATGCTCGTCTCCGGAGTTTCTTCATTAGGTGTTGGCGTCCACTCTGCTATGAATTCTGCCAATGTTCGGCTCTGGATAGTTGAGGTACTCTCAAACTTGAGGCCAAAGCTTGACAGTTCCAATGCCCACTCGACAATCCTGCCTGTTGCTTCTGGATTTTGCAGTATCCTCTTCAATGGAAAGCGAGTGACAACTGTGATCTCATGTGCTTGAAAGTAATGGCGCAGCTTCCTCGAGGCCATGAGAAGGCCGAAAAGCAACTTCTGCACTCCGGAGTACCTTGATCTAGCCCCTTGCAGAAGGGAACTGACAAAATACACTGGGCGCTGCACCATCTTCTTTTGTTTCTCTTCCTGCAGCTGGACAGATCCATCCTTGTCGGGACTAGAGCTTGTCGGGGAAGCCCCCTGCTTGTCGCTGGACTCGCTTGCCGTGGCCGCTGGCTCATCATCCGCCTCCCTCTCCGCCACTAACGCAGCACTAACCACTTGATTGGTTGCCGCTAGATATAGCAGCAACTTCTCTTGTGGCCTAGGTGTGACAAGTATTGGAGTGGAGGACATGTACCTCTTCAAGTCCTGCAGCGCAGCCTCCGCTTCCGGAGTCCATTTCATTGCACCTGCCTTTTTCAAAATTTTGAAAAATGGCAGGGTGCGCTCAGCAGACTTAGAGATGAACCTACTGAGAGCAGCAACACAGCTGGCAAGCCTTCGCACATCCTTGACGCGCTTCGGTGCTTCGATCTGCTCAATGGCCATGATCTTGTCGGGATTAGCTTCAATCCCCCTCTGGGATACAAAGAACCCGAGAAGCTTGCCGGAAGGAACTCCAAACACGCACTTCTCGGGGTTGAGCTTAAGATTGATTTTGCGCAGATTTGCAAAGGTCTTGTCCAAATCTTGGATTAAAGTTTCTTTGTCTTTGCTCTTGACCACTATGTCATCCATGTAGGCTTCCACATTTCTGTGCAACTGTGGCTCAAAAGCATGACTGACTACCCTTGCAAATGTTGAACCAGCATTCTTTAGTCCAAAAGGCATCCGTACAAAGCAGTACATGCCACATGGAGTAATGAATGCAGTTTTCTCTTCATCCTCTTCTGCCATGAAGATCTGGTGATATCCTGAGTATGCATCAAGAAATGAAAGCAAATCACATCCTTCCGTGGAGTCAACAATCTGGTCTATGCGCAGCAAGGGAAATGGATCCTTGGGACAAGCTTTATTAACATCAGTGAAGTCAATACAAAGCCTCCATTTCCCATTCGCTTTGCCAACGACTACAGGATTGGCTAGCCACGTTGGATGGAGCACTCCTCTGACCAGGCCTGCTGCTTCCAACTTCTTGATCTCTTCAGCAATGAATTCTTGTCGCTCCACTGCTTGTTTCCTTACTCTCTGCTTGACGGGCCGCGCGTGAGGGCAGACGGCAAGGTGGTGCTCAATCACTTTCCTGGGAACACCGGGGATGTCAGATGGTTGCCATGCAAACACATCGACATTCGCCCGCAGGAAAGCAACGAGTGCGCTTTCCTATTTAAGGTCAAGCATGGCACTGATGGTGAAGGTACCACCAGTGCTGTCCTCCTTGGCGGCCACTTTCTTGGTCTCCGGTGAGGCTGTCTTTGCCTTCTTGCACTTGCCAGTGGAGCTCGATGGTGCGTCCTCGACGGTAGCGCAGCACTCCGAAGAGGTGCGCTTGTCGGAGTGGGCATCAGAGCTACTCTTGCCGGACTTGGTGTTCTTCTTCCCCCCGGGAGCTTCAGCGGCAAGTGGTTTGCGTTCTGCTGTGGCTGCTGCTTCCCGGTAGATCTTGTCGGTACAGATAAGGGCATCTTTCTTGTCGCCATGGACAGAAATGACACTTATCGGACCGGGCATCTTGAGCACGTTGTAAGCATAATGAGAGGCTGCCATGAACTTGGCGAGCGCTGGACGACCAAGTATCCCATTGTAGGGCAATGGGAAATCAGCAACGTCAAATGTCACTCTCTCTGTCCTGAAGTTTAGCTCGCTGCCAAACGTTACTGGCAGTGTGATCTTCCCCTTCGGCTTGCTCCTTCCCGGGTTAATTCCTTGAAAAGTGCCAGTCTCTTCGAGCTCGCTGTCGGGGATCTGGAGCTTCTTGAGTACCGCTGAGGAGATCAGATTCAGGCCGGCCCCACCGTCAACCAGCATCTTTGTGACTTTGAGGTTGTGGATAGTTGGTGAAACCAACATCGGCAAGCACCCGACTGCAGTTACGCGATCAGGGTGATCCTCGACATCAAATATGATGGGCGTGCTGGACCACTTCAGGGGCTTGCGCGACTCAACGGACGGTTCTGCTGCATTTACTTCCCGCACCCACTGTTTGAGTTGGCGGTGCGAGGTATGCAGAGAAGCACCGCCGTCGACGCACAAAACCTCCGTTGCCTTATGAAACTGCTGCTCGTCGGCCTCATCCTCATCCATCTCTTCATCTTCATCCTCATCTTCATCCTTGTCGCGGCCGCGGGGAGGCCTGTCTCCTTGCCGCTGCTTGGCCTTGCCACGGCGCCCTCCCCGGGTGGGACGCTTCTTGCTGGATCCTCCCCCACCTTCCTGGGCCTTCTCCTTGTCGCGGCGCTCGTACTCAGCTTTCTGCAGCTCTACGAGCTGCTCAACCTTCTTGCAGGCCTGGAGGTCATGGCCCTTGGTGTGGTGGATCTTGCAGTACTGCTTGCCGGAGCCGTCCTTCTTATCGCGGCCACCACAGCCTCGCCGGAGTCACCAGCTTTGGCCTTCTCGGTGCCACCTCCATTGCCGGACTGCTCGACAACTAGCACATCCTTGGCTTTCCTCTTTCTGTTATTCCGCCTCCGGTTCTTCTTTGACGGGGCGGCATCCTCACTGTCAGATCCTTCTGCTCCTGCGTCCTCTCCGGGGAGTTTCCTCCCCTCCTCAGCCCGTGCACATTTGTCGGCCAGAGCATACAGCTCGCTGACATCTCTGATTTTGCACATCGCCATCTCCTCCCTCATCCTGCGGTTACGCACGTTCTGATGGAACGCGCTGATAACCGCGGCAGGGTGGACGTCTGGGATGTTGCGCTGCACCTGGCTGAATCTTTGAATGTACTTGCGCAGGGGTTCTCCTTCCTTCTGGGCGAGCAGATGAAGATCGCTCTCCTGGCCATGAGGTTTGTGGCCGCCTGTGAAGGCGCCGACAAACTGATGACACAGGTCCGCCCACAAAGAAATGGAATTGTCCGGAAAGTGCATGAGCCAAGATCTGACGTTGGGCTTGAGCACCAGCGGGAAGTAGTTGGCGAGGATCTTCTCGTCGCGCCCCCCGGCAGCCTGCACTGCGATGGTGTAGACGCTGAGGAACTCCGACGGATGTATCCTGCCATCGTACTTCTCGGGTACATCTGGCTTGAAGTTCTTGGTACTGGGCCACTGGACCTGCCGCAGCTCACGAGTGAACGCAGGGCAACCTACTGCGTACGGCAAGTCGCCTGGTTCCCCTGGCACATGCATATCAACAGTGGGCCCAGCGCGTTGGTCTGACTAACACCGCGCTTCTCTTCGACGCTCGATGCGAGTACAAGCGTCTTCTTGTCGTCGTTCTTGGAGAACTTGGCGCTGATCGCGACGAGCTCGCGGGTCCGACGACGCAGTGGAATCGGTGTCGAGGTTAGCCCGGCGAGTCGGCGATCTCGGCCTTCAGAGCGGGGAGTGCATGGTGGTGGCACCCCCAGCGGTCTTGTCGGCGTCGGCTTGCGCCTGGGCGTCTTGCCGGGGCTTTGACGTGCTCGGTTGCCGGGGCTTGTCGCCGTTGGCGAAGCCGATGAGGCTCTGAATGGTGGCCCTCCAGTCGTCGATCTTGTCTGGCGCTGGAGGGTAGTCTAGAAGCAGCTGGGCTCGGGCCAGCGCTTCCTCTGGAGTCTTGGGCGATGGTGGCGAACGACGCGAGGAGCGAGATATGCTCAGACTTCTAACAGTGTTAGAAGGAGCAACATCTCGTCCAGGCGACCGTCCCGCGCTCGTGCCAGCATGTTGACGCGCATGTTGGCCTTGAGCGTCTCGCGATCCACCAGCTCGGCCTTGCTCCAACGCGAGTACGGTGCTAGGAGCACCATGGCGTTGTCTACCCTGCACCTCCTAGGAGTGGTGCGGTGTATGTACAGACGCCGAAGCTTGCGGGGCCTTGTCCTTGGACCTGGTGACGACGTGAGTCCCCCCGTCGGCGCCTGCTCCTCCGCTGGCATCCACCCCACCGCCCGTTTGCTCTGGTGACGGTAGGATCGACGTGGACGGAGCGGCCACCTCCAAAGCCTTCTTCTTCGGTGGCATGTCGATGAAGATGTTGATGTAGCGCGCACGAACGCTGGATCAGGTTCGCACAACCTCGACGCCCCCTACCTAGCGCGCCAAAGATGTCGTGGGAAATGAACACCTATGGGGCAGGGCCCCTTCTGGTCCGGCAAGGGAGCGGAGAGCGTACGAAGAGCAGATCGAGGCGAAGCACGCGAGGGATTTTACCCAGCTTCGGAGCTCTCCGGAGAGATAAAACTCCTACTGCTGCTTTGTGTTTATATTCTGTTCTTGCTCGAGAGCGTGGGTGTGTTGTAGTTTCGAATGAGTCGAACCCCTTCTACGTGCGCATGGGCCTCCTTTTTATAGGATAAAGGGGTCACCGACAGGTGGCAACGTAGAGAGGGGTAAAAAAGTAAAAAGAGGAGTTGGTACAACCGCTATCCACAGTGTATCCTACCTAACTCTGACGGTAGGGGACAAGCGCATTTAATGCCCGTCCACCTCGCCCAACAGTGCAGGGAAGCGACCGTTAGGGGCGCCATCGCCTGCCACGATGGCCTTCTCGTCATCTCCACTTGCCACCTCACACCGCTTGGCTGCACAGCGCCCCGCCACGTGCTCCTGGGATGGTCCTGGGGCGACACGTTGCTGGATGCGCTGGAGCTTGGCTGCAGAGTGGCAGCCTCGCCGTGGCAAGCGCCTTGCCGCGGCCGTTATCTTGTCGCACCCGCAAGCTTGCCGCTCGCTGGGTCTTGCCGGGACACGCGGTGCGTCGTGGCAAGTCTCTTTGAAATGCCTTGGTTGGCCTTCCCGGCAAGCTCCTCTTGCCGGGGTCTTGTCCTTCTCGGCAAGCTCCTCTTGCCGGGGCTCTGTCTTCTCAGTTAAACACTTTGTTCTTGAATGGCATCAATATGAGCCACGGAGGATCTTGGCGAACGCCCGGCAAGCCCTGCCACTGGGTGCTGCGACTGCCCGTGTACAAGTTCGGGATACTAAGGTACCCCTACTTTAGTACACCGACAATGTCTGCCAGCTGCGGGCCAGGGCCGCGTTGCCATGACGGAGACCTCCACCGTGACCCATGAGGCCTTGCTACAGCAACCGTTGGCCTGCAACCAGAGGCCGTCAAGACCCCCGGCCGGTAGCTCGCCGGCAAAGGAGCACGGAACCTGGAGCCAGGTGTCGGCCAGACTATATGATCACACAACGAACTCCGGGAACACCTCCGCCCAGTGGAAGCGTGGCCAAGGAGGCCGGCTGACCATGGCACGCCATCCCTCGGCTCAAGGGCTGCTCTGCCTAGAGCGGCCCTCGCCATGGGAGGAGACACCGTTGCGGCTGCCGAGGACGACGCTGGTCCCCGAAGGGGTACGACCACGCCCCCAAGAATTCACAGTAGGGGTCGCGGCGTGCTTGTGGGGGCGGCCCCGCCCCCTCTTGGGCGGTGGTGAGACGGGAACCTCCTGGAGAGCCTTCCCCTTCTCCGCTACCGAGAACCTCTTCGTGGGCGCCATGGGACTATAGCAAGGCGGCGAGAAGAGGAGGAGGAACGGGAAGAAGACGGCGTGAAGAAGGAGATGAGCAACGGGGGCTCCGCTCCTCTCTTCATTTATAGCGGGAAGGATGCCAACTGTCGAGCCCCACGATCGCGTGCAATGATGGTTTCCTTCTGCATGTAGCAGGGTCTCGTCAAGTCGAGTGTGGTTGCCGAGGCAGCATGGGGAAGCGGAGGCGCCCATGTCCCGTCAATCACCACACGTCGACTAAGTCCGCAAGCGGTTGCGGCCTGCGGCGCTCCGCACTTGCCCTTTGGCTTCGCCTCGAAGCCAAGTCTAAGCACGCCTTGGGCCCGGGGGCTACTGTCGGCGTCCTGGGAATGGGGGTACCCAGACTTGCCTGCCTGCGGCCCGCGAGCATGGCTGCACCAATGGCCTGGTATGGCCCAGTTTGGAAGCAACAACTCAAGACCCTTGTGAGGGGCCAAGCCTCGCAAGGCAGACAACACAAAGACCTCCCTGGGGTGGCCTCACTAAGCTGGTGCCCGAGGAGCGGAGATATCTATGTAGGGGGGCACCTCGCGAGGTTCACATGACGTGAGCCATGACGACCAAGGCCAGGCGGGCACTAGCGGGCGCAGTGTACCAGTTTCCTCTTTGGTGCTAAAGAGGCAAGCACAAGCGAGGAGTCCCGAGGCACCAGGCAAAGGTTTCCATATCGGTGCAACAAGACCAAGACTAGCAGGACGGAGGTCATCGCGGAGCCCACAACAGCATCACCACTAGAGCCTTTGGCAGGCGAAGACTACTTTTGTCAGGATAGCTTGTACTAGTTGCCTCCCTTCAAAATTGGCCGTTGTGGAATCCCTTCGTGCCTACATTTGGGAAGAGGACCCGGGCCTCTATAAATAGGGCTAGCACCACCATAGGGGAGAGGACGGACCTGGGATTGGATCCATTCCACCAAGGCCATCTCACAAGCTCATAGAGTTCAAAAACACCTCTCCTCCTGAGGCTGTTCACCCACTATACCAGTTCATCCTTAGCCCTCGAGGCAATCCATCACCACCACACTGGAGTAGGGTATTACACCGCAACGGTGGCCCGAACCAGTACAAATCTGTGTGTCTCGTGTTCTTTGGGTTCGTTGATCTAGGCTGTGGAATCGTTGGGTAGGCAGGCTAGGGAGAAAGAGTCCTTCATGCGCACCCCAGAGTTTGAACCTCTCAAGGGTTTGCGGAACCCAGAATCCGACGAATACCTTTCCGGTGATGGTCAACGGGTGGTAGACGGGCGGCAAAAAGGTTCTAATGTTGCACACCAACAAGAACTTTGACCATCATAGGACCAACTGGGTGATCCACCAGTACCACCTCGGGGACCTAGAGAAGGAGCGCGAGCTGGTCCTCTGCAAGATTTTCTACCAGACGAAACTAGGGCCTGGACTAAAAAGATTATAAGTTCGTTTGGTATTGGTACTTGTACTACCTGGTCGTCTGCAAGTTGGTACTGTTGTTACCGATCTTTTGGTATGAGCTTGGCATTTGCTTCCAACCATCATGTCGAGGGTCGATGTGGATATAAAGCTGAATCATTGGTTTCGAAACAAATTTTCAGGCACCTGATTTCTATTTGATGGTTAGCATAAGCACCTGCCGTTCGAATTTCCGAGTTCTCCCAAAAATTTACATCTTTGAAGTACGCACGGGATCCATCAGGTTTCACAGGCTGATAGTTGGACGCATGATAACCCACAAGTGTAGGGAATCGCAACAGCTTTCGAGGGTGAAGTACAACCCAAATTTATTGATTCGACACAAGGGGAGCCAAAGAATATTCTTGAATATTAGCAGTTGAGTTGTCAATTCAACCACACCCGGATAACTTAGTATCTGCAGCAAAGCGTTTAGTAGCAAAAGTGGTATGATAATAATGGTAATGGTAGCAAAAGTAAAGACAAATGTTTTTGGGTTTTTGTAGCAGTTGTAACAATAGCAACGGAAAAGTAAATAAGCGAAGAACAATATATGAAAAGCTCGTAGGCAATGGATAAGTGATGGATAATTATGCCGGATGCGATTCCTCATGCAATAGTTATAACATAGGGTGACATAGAACTAGCTCCAATTCATCAATGTAATGTAGGCATGTATTCCGTAAATAGTCATACGTGCTTATGGAAAAGAACTTGCATGACATCTTTTGTACTACCCTCCCGTTGTAGCGGGGTCCTTACGAAAACTAAGGGATATTAAGGCCTCCTTTTAATAGAGAACCGGACCAAAGCATTAACACATAGTGAATACATGAACTCCTCAAACTACGGTCATCACCAAGAAGTATCCCGATTATTGTCACTTCGGGGTTGTCAGATCATAATACATAATAGGTGACTATAGACTTGCAAGATAGGATCAAGAACACACATATATTCATGGAAACATAATAGGTTCAGGTCTGAAATCATGGCACTCGGGCCCTAGTGACAAGCATTAAGCAAAGCAAAGTCATAGCAACATCAATCTCAGAACATAGTGGTACTAGGGATCAAACCCTAACAAAACTAACTTGATTACATGATAAATCTCATCCAACCCATCATCGTCCAGCAAGCCTACGATGGAATTACTCACGCACGGCGGTGAGCATCATGAAATTGGTGATGTAGGATGGTTGATGATGACGACGGCGACGAATCCCCCTCTCCGGAGCCCCGAACGGACTCCAGGTCAGCCCTCCCGAGAGAGATTAGGGCTTGGCGGCGGCTCCGTGTCGTTAAACGCGATGAAACTTTCTCTCTGATTTTTTTCTCCCCGAGACGGAATATATGGAGTTGGAGTTGAGGTCGGAGGAGGTCCAGGGGGCCCACAAGATAGGAGGCCGTGCCCTGGGGGCGCACCCCCTGTCTCGTGGACAGGCTGTGGGCCCCCTGGCATTAATTCTTTCGCCAAAAATTCTTATTAATTCCAAAAAGTGCCTCTGTGGATTTCTAGGACATTCCGAGAACTTTTCTTTTCTACACATAAAACAACATCATGGTAGTTCTGCTGAAAACAGCGTCAGTCCGGGTTAGTTTCATTCAAATCATGCAAGTTAGAGTCCAAAACAAGGGTAAAAGTGTTTGGAAAAGTAGATACGTTGGAGACGTAGCAACTCCCCCAAGCTTAAACCTTTGCTTGTCCTCAAGCAATTCAGTTGATAAACTGAAAGTGATAAAGAAAAACTTTTACAAACTCTGTTTGGTATTGTTGTTGTAAACATGAAAAGCCAGCATTCAAGTTTCAGCAAATATTATGAACTAACCATACTCACAATAACACTTAGCTCTCACAATCACTCATATCAATAGCATAATCAGCTAGCGAGCCATAATAATAAAACATGGATGACAACACTTTCTCAAAATAATTATAACATGATATAACAAAATGGTATCTCGCTAGGCCTTTCTGAGACCACAAAACATAAATGTAGAGCACCTTTAAAGATCAAGGACTGACTAAACATTGTAATTCATGGTAAAAGAGATCCGGTCAAGTCATACCCAATATAAATCAATAATAATGAATGCAAATGACAGTGTGCTCTCCAGCGGGTGCTTTTAATAAGAAGGGTGATGACTCAACATAAAAGTAAATAGATAGGCCCTTCGCAGAGGGAAGCAGGGATCTGTAGAGGTGCCAGAGCTTGATTTTAAAACAGAGATTGAATAACATTTTGAGCGGCATACTTTCACTGTCAATGCAACAACTATGAGATGGCTGTATCTTTCCTACTACATGCATTATAGGCTGTTCTCAAACATAACGGTAAAGGTTTATACTCCCCCAACCACCAACAAGCATCAATCCATGGCTTGCTCCAAACAACGAGTGCCTCCAACATACAACAGCCCTGGGGGAGTTTTGTTTAATTATTTTGATTTGCTTTGATCTTTTTGGATCACGGGACTGGGCATCCCGGTTACCAGCCCTTTCTTGTGAATGAGGAGCCGAGTCCACTCCTCGTGAGAATAACCCACCTAGCATGTAAGATATAGGCAGCCCTAGTTGTAACATGAGCTGCTTGAGCATACAAAACAGAATTTCATTTGAAGGTTTGGAGTTTGGCACATACAAATTTACTTGGAACGGCAGGTAAATACCGCATATAGGTAGGTATAGTGGACTCATATGGAACAACTTTGGGGTTTAAGGAGTTTGGATGCACAAGTAGTATTCCCTCTTAGTACAGGTGAAGGCTAGCAAAAGACTGGGAAGCGACCAACTGAGAGAGCGACAACAGTTGTAAACATGCATTAAAATTAATTCACACCGAGTACAAGCATGCGTAGGATATAATCCACCATGAACATAGATATCGTGAAGGCTATGTTGATTTGATTCAACTACATGCGTGAAGATGTGCCAAGTCGAGTCACTCAATTAATTCAAAGGAGGATACCATCCCATCATATCACATCATAATCATTCTAATAGCATGTTGGCATGCAAGGTAAACCATTATAACTCATAGCTAATCAAGCATGGCACAAGTAACTATAATCTCTAAATGTCATCGCGAATATGTTTACTTCATAATAGCTGACTCAGGAACGATGAATCATCATTTTTACAAAAACAAGAGAGGTCTAGTTCATACCAGCTTTTCTCATCCCAATAAGTCCATCATATATCGTCATTATTGCCTTTCACTTGCACGACCGAACAATGTGCATAATAATAAGAGTGCACGTGCATTGCACTAAGCTGGAATCCACAAGCATTCAACACAAAAGAGAAAACAAGATATATGGGCTCTAAGTTAAATAAACAATCATGCATATAAGAGCCACTAAGCATTTTCAATATGGTCTTCTCGACCCCCAAAGGAATGAAAAGAAAATAAAACTATTTACATGGGAAAGCTCCCAACAAGCAAAAGAAGCACGGAAATTTTTTTTGGGTTTTCATTTTAATTCCTACTACAAGCAAGGAAATTCAACTAACTAATTTTTTTGGTTTTTCTTAAGGTTTTTCAAGCACACAAGAAGAAAACTAGAAAAAGAAATTTAAACTAGCATGGATAATGCAATGAAAGAGTATGAGCACCGACAACTAGTGTGTGAACATGAATGTAAAGTCGGTGAGAAATACGTACTCCCCCAAGCTTAGGCTTTTGGCCTAAGTTGGTCTAGTACCAAGGACCACCGCTACTCTCTCCAGTGTAATGAGAGGTGTAATCAGGATAATACTGGATGGTCATCTCCGGATCCCACTGGACAGATGATGCACGATAAGGGTCCAGCTCAGGTTCAGGTTCTGGAGTAAAAGCTTGGGCTCGATGGTTGTTCACCGCTTCCGGTGTGACGAGAAAATTTTCTGCAAGCAAATCAAACAACAGAGGCGCAGGCAAAATAATAATCTCAAAATGCTTCTTATTGAATCTAAGTTTATACAAGAGCATTCTATCTTCGTTGTCAACAATAAACTTGTGTGCTACCATGCTCTTGTAATCTAAAATGTGAGGAGGCAATGTTGTCTCCTCTTCCTCATGGTGCCTAATGGGTATCTGAAAATGTCTAGCAAGACGTGCATCATAGATACCTCCAAATATGGGACCTTTTGTACGATTCAGGGCTAGTCGTTTAGCAACGAGGGCACCCATATTAAAAGTAATGTCACCAAGCAAAGCATGTTGAAGAATGATTATATCAGGAATGCTCAAATTCCCACTATTTCCACGACCAATCAAGCATCTACTAGCAAATATGGCAAAGTAGCATAAAACAGGAAACTGAATGCTAGAGACCTTCGCCTCGGAGCCCTTCTTTGGCTCCTCTACAACAATAGTATTAACAAAGTCATCCACATCTTTAGGATGGGGTTCCTCTAATTCTCCCTCATAAGGTATCCTACACACCGCGCAAAAATGACGTAAAGACATTTCTTTGAATTCATCATATAAATGAAATGATACTACAGGCGGTGATTTCTTAGGATAATAATAAAAGTTTTGTACGAAAGTATTGGTAAGTAAGAGATACTGATCGATTCGGTCATTGATGAAACCGATGAGGCCTGCAGTCTCGATTAAAGCATAAAAGTCTTCATGGATTTCGGCTTGTTTCAAGAAATCCTCGCATGGCCATTCACACGACCGTATACTTCCGCTAAGCGAGGAAGATTATACTTGGCTTTTTCCTTCTCTTTGGCTTGTTTTTCCTCAGAGCTTTGGCTAGAAGAGCCTTTAAAGAGCCTCCTTAACATTTTCTAATTTTTTTTGAAATTTTAGTAACTTCAAAATAAAAGTGAAAAAAACTAAACAAGATTGATGGCAACTACTCCCACAAGTGCCTAGAGCCTATATCATGCATTGGAATTGCTTGGGACCTCAAAAATTTAACATGCAAGCTCAAGAACATGGTCACCTAAGCAGCAAAAATTTGCAATGAATAAAGCACTAGAACAAAAACTAATTGGACCAATGGAGGAGTCACATACCAAGCAACAATCTCCCAAAGCAGTTTTGTGAATGGAGCTTTGAGCTAAGAGATCGGAAATCGTAGCAAAACGAGCTAGAACTCGTGCTTGAGCTGGATGGGGATTTTTTGGGTAGATGATGAAGTGTGTGGGTGCTGGCAAAAGTGGAGGGGAGCCACTAGGGGCCCACGAGACTGGGGGGCGCGCCCTCCTCTCTCCTGGCCTGGTGCTTTCCCCTCCTGCAGTGTTTTCAGTGCCTAAAATCCTCAAATATTCCAGAAAAAATCATACTAATTTGCAGGGCATTTGGAGCACTTTTATTTTTGGACTATTTTTTTAATACACGGATAATTCAGAAAACAGATGGATAATACTATTTTGCTTTATTTATTCTAAATAACAGAAAGTAAAAGGAGCGTACAGAAGGTTCTGCCTTCTAGTTTCATCCATCTCGTGATCATCAAAATGAACTCACTAACAAGGTTGATCAAGTCTTGTTAACAAACTCATTCCGAATAACACGGAACCGGAGAAATTTTGAATAACACTAAGTTACCTCAACAGGGATATGAAAATCCCCAACAATAAAAATATCATACTTTTTCTTGACAGTAGGAAGAGGAAATTCAAAACCTCCAAAAATGATAGTTGGAACTTTTTCAATAGAATTGATGCTATGAACTTGAGATTGTTTCCTCGGAAAGTGTACCGTATGCTCATTACCATTAACATGAAAAGTGACATTGCCTTTGTTGCAATCAATAACAACCCCTGCAATATTAAGAAAAGGTCTACCAAGGATAATAGACATACTATCATCCTCGGAAATATCAAGAATAACAAAGTCCGTTAAGATAGTGACATTTGCAACCACAACAGGCACATCCTCACAAACACCGACAGGTATAGAAGTTGATTTATCAGCCATTTGCAAAGATATTTCAGTAGGTGTCAACTTATTCAATTCAAGTCTATGATATAAAGAGAGAGGCATAACAGTAACACCGGCTCCAAGATCACATAAAGCAGTTCTGACATAATTTCTTTTAATGGAGCATGGTATAGTTGGCACACCCGGATCTCCAAGTTTCTTTGGTATTCCACCCTTAAAAGTGTAATTAGCAAGCATGGTGGAAATTTCAGCTTCTAGTATCTTTCTTTTATTTGTGATGATATCCCTCATATACTTAGCATAAGGATTTACTTTAAGAATATTAGTTAAGCGCATACGTAAGAAAATAGGTCTAATCATTTCAGCAAAGCGCTCAAAATCCTCATCATCCTTTGACTTGGATGGTTTAGGAGGAAAGGGCATGGGTTTCTGAACCCATGGTTCCCTTTCTTTACCGTGCTTCCTAGCAACCAAATCTCTCTTATCATAACGTTGATTCTTTGATTGTGGGTTATCAAGATCAATAGCAGGTTCAATCTCTACATCATTATCTTTGCTAGGTTGAGCATCAACATGAACATTATCATTAACATTATCACTAGGTTCATGTTCATCACCTGATTGTGTTTCAGCATCAGAAATAGAAATATCATTCGGATTGTCAGGTGTGTCCACAGTAGGTTCACTAGAAGCATGCAACGTTCTATCGTTTTTCTTCTTCTTATTTTTAGAAGAACTAGGTGCCTCTAAATTATTTCTCTGAGAATCTTGCTCGATTCTCTTAGGGTGGCCTTCAGGATACAAAGGTTCCTGAGTCATTCTACCAGTTCTAGTAGCCACTCTAATAGCAAAGTCATTTTTATTATTCAATTCATCAAGCAAATCAATTTGAGCTTTGAGTACTTGCTCAGCTTGAGTAGCAACCATAGAAGCATATTTGCTAACGCGGTGAAGTTCATCTTTAACTCTAGCTAGATTATCACCTACGCATCCTATCTCGAAAGCATTATTCTTTAACTCTCTACCAACATAAGCATTAAAACTTTCTTGTCTAGCCATAAAGTCATCAAATTCATCTAAGCATGGGCTATGAAATTTAGTAGAGGGTATTTCAACTTTATCATATATAGAGAGAGAATTTACCTTTACTACCTGTGTCGGGTTATCAAGACAATGTGGTTCTTCAGGCGGTAAATTAAGACCATGTATTTATTCAATAGGTGGTAAATTCTTAACATCTTCAGCTTTAATACCTTTTTCTTTCATTGATTTCTTTGCCTCTTGCATATCTTCAGGACTGAGAAATAAAACACCTCTCTCCTTTGGAGTAGGTTTAGGAATACGCTCAGGAGTTGGCTCAATTGGTTCAGGAATTACTTCAGGAACTGGCTCAGGAAGAGTCCAATTATTTTCGTTAGTCAACATATTATTCAATAGTATTTCAGCTTCGTCGACTGTTCTTTCCCTGAAAACAAAACCATCACAACTATCCAAGTAGTCCTTGGAAGCATCGGTTTGTCCATTATAAAGGATATCAAGTATTTCATTTTTCTTAAGAGGATGATCGGGCAAAGCATTAAGTAACCGGAGAAGCCTCCCCCAAGCTTGTGGGAGACTCTCTTCTCTGATTTGCACAAAATTATATATTTCCCGCAAAGCATCTTGTTTCTTATGAGCAGGGAAAAATTTAGCATAGAAGTAATAAATCATATCCTGGGGACTACGCACACAACCAGGAGCAAGAGAATTATACCAAGTCTTAGCATCACCCTTTAATGAGAACGGAAATATCTTAAGGATGTATAAATAGCGAGACTTCTCATCATGAGTGAACAGGGTGGCTATATCATTCAACTTGGTAAGATGTGCCACAACAGTTTCAGATTCAAGGCCATAAAAAGGATCAGATTTAACTAAAGTAATAATCTCAGGATCAACAGAGAATTCATAATCCTTATCAGTAACACAGATAGGTGAAGTTGCAAAAGTAGGATCGGGTTTTATTCAAGCATTAAGAGACTGCTGCTTCCATTTAGCTAATAATTTCTTAATATCAGATCTATCATTGCAAGCAAGAATTTCCATAGCAGCTTCTTCATTCATAACATAACCCTTAGGAACAACAGGTAATACATAATCATTGGGGGAACGTTCATCATCACTATCATCAATAGTAGGTTCTTCAATATTTTCATTCCCCCTAACTCTAGCAAGTTTTTCATCTAGAAATTCACCTAATGGCAAAGTAGTGTCACGCACGGAAGTAGTTTCATCATGCATACCAAAAGTGGCATCATCAATAACATGCGACATATCAGAATTCATAGCAGTAGCAGGTTTAGGTGTCGCAAGCCTACTAATAACGGAAGGAGAATCTAGTGCAGAGCTAGATGGCAGTTCCTTACTTCCCCTCGTAGTTGAGGGAAAAATCTTGGTCTTAGAGTCTTTCAAGTTCTTCATAGTGATCAACAGATATAAATCCCAAGTGACTCAGAGAATAGAGCTATGCTCCCCGGCAACGGCGCCAGAAATTAGTCTTGATAACCCACAAGTGTAGGGGATCACAACAGCTTTCGAGGGTGAAGTACAAACCAAATTTATTGATTCGACACAAGGGGAGCCAAAGAATATTATTGAGTATTAGCAGTTGAGTTGTCAATTCAACCACGCCTGGATAACTTAGTATCTGCAGCAAAGCGTTTAGTAGCAAAAGTGGTATGATAATAATGGTAACGGTAGCAAAAGTAAAGACAGATGTTTTTGGGTTTTTGTACTAGTTGTAACAGTATCAACAGAAAAGTAAATAAGCGAAGAACAATATATGAAAAGCTCGTAGGCAATGGATCAGTGATGGATAATTATGTCGGATGCAATTCCTCATGCAATAGTTATAACATAGGGTGACACAGAACTAGCTCCAATTCATCAATGTAATGTAGGCATGTATTCCATAAATAGTCATACGTGTTTATGTAAAAGAACTTGCATGACATCTTTTGTCCTACCCTCCCGTTGCAGTGGGGTCCTTACGGAAACTAAGGGATATTAAGGCCTCCTTTTAATAGAGAACCGGACCAAAGCATTAACACATAGTGAATACATGAACTCCTCAAACTACGGTCATCACCGAGAAGTATCCTGATTATTGTCACTTCGGGGTTGTCGGATCATAACACATAATAGGTGACTATGGACTTGCAAGATAGGATCAAGAACACACATATATTCATGGCAACATAATAGGTTCAGATCTGAAATCATGGCACTCGGGCCCTATTGACAAGCATTAAGCATAGCAAAGTCATAGCAACATCAATCTCAGAACATAGTGGATACTAGGGATCAAACCCTAACAAAACTAACTTGATTACATGGTAAATCTCATCCAACCCATCACCGTCCAGCAAGCCTACGATGGAATTACTCATGCACGGCGGTGAGCGTCATGAAATTGGTGATGGAGGATGGTTGATCATGACGACGGCGACGAATCCCCCTCTCCGGAGCCCTGAACGGACTCCAGATCAGCCCTCCCGAGAGAGATTAGGGCTTGGCGGCGGCTTCGTGTCATAAAACGCGATGAAACTTTCTCTCTGATTTTTTTCTCCCCGAGACGGAATATATGGAGTTGGAGTTGAGGTCGGAGGAGGTCCAGGGGGCCCACGAGATAGGAGGCCGCGCCCTCGAGGGGGGGGCCTGTCTCGTGGATAGGCTGTGGGCCCCTTGGCATTAATTCTTTCACCAAAAATTATTAGTAATTCCAAAAAGTGCCTCCGTGGATTTCCAGGACATTCTGAGAACTTTTCTTTTCTACACATATAACAACATCATGGTAGTTCTGCTGAAAACAACATCAGTCCGGGTTAGTTTAATTCAAATCATGCAAGTTAGAGTCCAAAACAAGGGCAAAAGTGTTTGGAAAAGTAGATACTTTGGAGACGTATCAACGTAGCACGTCGAAACTGGGTTGTGGCATGCCAAGTGTAGGATCGGAAGTATGTCTAGAGGGGGGTGATTAGACTACTTGACCAAATAAAAACCTAGCCTTTTCCAATTTTAAGTCTTGGCGGATTTTAGCAACCTATCACAAGTCAAGCAATCAAGCAGCAGAATGTAAATCATTGCATATGAAGGTAAAGGGGAGGAGTTTGGAGGGAGCAAACACAATGTAGACACGAAGATTTTTCCCGTGATTCCGACAGGTGGTGCTATCGTACATCCACGTTGATGGAGACTTCAACCCACGAAGGGTAACGGTTGCGCGAGTCCATGGAGGGCTCCACCCACGAAGGGTCCACGAAGAAGCAACCTTGTATATCCCACCATGGCCATCTCTCATGAAGGACTTGCCTCACTAGGGTAGATCTTCATGAAGTAGGCGATCTCCTTGCCCGTACAAACTCCTTGGTTCAACTCCACAATCTTGACGGAGGCTCCCAAGTAACACCTAACCAATATAGGAGACACCACTCTCCAGAAGGTAATAGATGGTGTGTTGATGATGAACTCCTTGCTCTTGTGATTCAAATGATAGTCTCCCCAACACTCAACTCTCACTCACAGAATTGGATTTGGTGGAAAGATGATTTTAGTGGAAGGCAACTTGGGGAAGGCTGGAGATCAAGATTCTTGTGGTTGGATTGGAATATGTTGGTCTCAACACATGAGTAGGTGGTTCTCTCTCAGAAAATGAATGCTGGAAGTGTAGGCATGTTCTGATGGCTCTCCCCACGAATGGAGGAAGGGTGGAGGGGTATATATAGCCTCCACACAAAATCTAACTGTTACACACAATTCACCAAACTCGGTGGGACCGAATACTGAAACTTTGTCAGACCAATTTAGTTCAAAATGTGAACGTTAGGCTTTTTGGTGGGACCGACATATCAACTCGGTGGGACCGATTGTGTTAGGGTTAGGGCAAAACGTAATCTCGGTGAGACCAATCACATGAACTCAGTGAGACCGATTTCTGTAATAGGCACAAAGAGGGTTGGTCAGGCAAACTCGGTGGGACCAATTGCTCATTTCAGTGAGACTGAAACATAACAAAAAGGAAATAGAGAGTTTGCAGTGCAAACTCGGTAGTACAGATCGCTCATCTCGGTTAGACCGTAATGTTACAAAGGGAAACAGAGAGTTAGCAATCCCATCTCGGTGAAACCGAGATCTCTATCAGTGAGATCGAACTGATTAAGGTTACTGGCAGTGGCTATGTCAACTGAACTCGATGGTGTCGGATAGATCAAATGAGTGGGGCCGAGTTTGACTTTTGGTTTGGGACATATGTGGAATTGAGAAAGTGGTTGAGGGCTTTTGGAGCATATCACTAAGCATTTTGAGCAAGCAAGCCATTAAGCAACACCTAATCCCCTTTTAATAGTATTGGCTTTTCCTATGGACTCAATGTGATCTGGGATCACTGAAATTAAAATGTAGAGTCTTGAGCTTGAGCCAATATGTGTCCTTAGCATTTTGAGGGGTCCACATTCCTAGTCCATGACATGCCAATCATTGAACTTTCTGAAATGATCATCTTGAAACAGTATTAGTTCAGTGAGCTATATGTTGTTAAGAATTACCAAAACCACCCAGGGATTAGTTGTACTTTCGCCAACCCAGCTGCAAATTGTTAAAAGAGAGGAGTGATGGATTTGGGCCTTCTAGAACAGTTAAGTGTCGCTACCTTGATCTGAAGCGCCTCCCATGGACTAAAAAAGGCCTAGTCCGTTATTATTAGTTGTAATATGTAAAATATTCCATAATGAAAATAAATATGTAAAATGCAATGAATTTTGTCCGCTTTCACTAAAAACCATCCGATTTGCATGAAATTCGTCCGTGGAACCACAAGACGGGTGTCCCATACAGAGCCTAACTGTATGGAACCAGTAGGTCCATGATCGTATGCAAGGAAGTGCATGCAATTATTATCATGATGGAAAAATAAGGCTGACGTCTGAGATGGTGAAACCCATGAAGTCTTCAACGTACTCAATAAAACGAGAGAATTCTGCAAGTACAGACTGATAACTGGGATCCAGCAGGTATATTGTTTTTTCAGGTCAAGCAAGTTTCAACTGGGTTGTAGACTGCCCAGGCTTGGTTTTGTTTTTAACATGCCCAGCTGATGACCCACAAGTATAGATCTATCGTAGTCCTTTCTATAAGTAAGAGTGTCGAACCCAACGAGGAGTAGAAGGAAATGACAAGTGGTTTTCAGCAAGGTATTCCCTGCCAGCACTGAAATTATCGGTAATAGATAGTTGTGTGATAAGATAATTCGTAATGGGTAACAAGTAAAAAAAGTAAACAAGGTGCAGCAAGGTGGCCCAATCCTTTTCGTAGCAAAGGACAAGCCTGGATGAACTCTTATATAAAGCAAAGCGCTCCCGAGGACACATGGGAATTGTTGTCAAGTTAGTTTTCATCATGCTCATATGATTCGCGTTCGTTACTTTGATAATTTGATATATGGGTGGACCGGTGCTTGGGTGCTGCCCTTCCTTGGAAAATCCTCCCACTTATGATTGACCCCTCTCGCAAGCATACGCAACTATGAAATAAGAAATAAGATAAATCTAACCATAGCATGAAACACATGGATCCAAATCATCCCCTTACGAAGCAACACATAAACTAGGGTTTAAGCTTATGTCACTCTAGCAACCCATCATCTACTTATTACTTCCCAATGCCTCCCCCTAGGCCCAAACAATGGTGAAATGTCATGTACTTGACGTTCACATAACACCACTAGAGGAAAGACAACATACATCTCATCAAAATATCGAACGAATACCAAATTTACATGATTACTTATAACAAGACTTATCCCATGTCCTCGGGAACAAACGTAACTACTCACAAAGCATATTCTTGTTCATAATCAGAGGAATATTAATTATTATTAAGGATCTGAACATATGATCTTTCACTGAATAAACCAACTAGCATCAACTACAAGGAGTAATCAACACTACTAGCAACCCACAGGTACCAATCTGAGGTTTTGAGACAAAGATCGGATACAAGAGATGAACCAGGGTTTGAGAGGAGATGGTGCTGGTGAAGATGTTGATGGATATTGACGCCCTCTCGATGAGAGGATCGTTGGTGATGACTGAGGGAGTCCTGGATTAGGGGGTATCCGGACAGCCGGACTATATAGTTCGGCCGGACTGTTGGACTATGAAGATACAAGATTGAAGACTTCGTCCCGTGTCTGGATGGGACTCTCCTTTGCGTGGAAGGCAAGCTTGGCGATTCGGATATTAGATCTCCTTCTTTGTAACCGACTCTGTGTAACCCTAACCCCCTCCTGTGTCTATATAAACCAGAGGGTTTAGTCCATAGGACAACAACGATCAGAATCATAGGCTAGCTCTTAGGGTTTAGCCTCTACGATCTCGTGGTAGATCAACTCTTGTAATACTCATATCATCAAGATCAATCAAGCAGGAAGTAGGGTATTACCTCCATCGAGAGGGCCCGAACCTGGGTAAACATCGTGTCCCCAGTCTCCTGTTACCATTAGCCTTAGACGCACAGTTCGGGACCCCCTACCCGAGATCCGCCGGTTTTGACACCGACATTGGTGCTTTCATTGAGAGTTCCTCTGTGTCGTCTCTGTAAGGCTCGATGTCTCCTTCAATCATCAACAACAACGCGGTTTAGGGTGAGACTTTTCTCCCCATACAGATCTTTGTGTTCGGCGGCTTCGCACTGCAGGCCAATCCGCTTGGCCATCTGGATTAGATCGACAACTACGCCCCTGGCCATCAGCTCAGGTTCGAAAACTTGAATTACACGGCCGACATCCGCGGAGAGTTGATCTACGACGGACTCGAACCTACGCCAAGAGCACCGAACGGTCGCGGCGAGCATGACTTAGATCTACTGTCGGACAGTATTCGGGATATCGCACCTGCAGCAGCTGTGGACCTAAATCCGGGGCAGATCGCGTCGTCCGAGGATGGGTGGACGGACCCCGCCATGGAGGCCACATACTCATCGGCGTTGGAGCCGAACATAGACTCCACCTCTAAAGAAATCTGTGTCGCCAGACCCCTAGACTCATTTCCGGCCGCAGGTCCCGGACCGCGCGCATCCATACCCATCGAAGCTGATTCGGCACCAATTATGGAGTTTGCTGCCGCGGCTATCTTTCAGTGCTCGCCCTTCGGTGATATGATAAACTCTTTAAGGTATCTCTCCTTATCAGATGACTCTTGGCCGAACTTTGTTCGGCTCGAGTGGGATACGGACGACGAAGAAAACCGCGGCCGACCCACCACCCACTTCATAGCCACTGTCGACGACCTAACTGACATGCTTGACTTCGACTCCGACGACATCGATGGTATGGGCGTCGATGCAGGGGACGATCTGGAGCCACCGCCCACGGGGTGCTGGACTGCCACCTCATCATATGACATATATATGGTGGACACGCCCAAGGAGGACAACGGCGACAAAAAGGACACAACGGAGGTTAAACCCCCCGGACAAAAGCCAAAACAACGGCGAAGGCGCCGCTCTAAGTCCAGTCATAGTAAAAATAGTGATAACAGCGCAAGAAAAATTGATACCCCGGTCGACTTCGAAGGCAACAATGACCATACGGTCCCAGCGATGGAGCAGGATGAGCCAGGTCACACTGAACACAGCCCGGAGCAGACGCCCGATCACAGCGATCCCGAGGGCCGAACTCATCAACCTGCCTTCGGAGAGGAGAACAGTCCAGTCGACGATGCATTCATCATCCCGGAAAAACATTTGGAACAAAATAACCTCCTCAGAAGGCTTATGGCCACTGCGAGGAGCCTAAAGAAGCAGAAGCAAAGGCTTAAAGCCACGCAGGATACGCTCAACCGTAGATGGAATAAAGTGCTAGACACTAAAGAAAAATATGGTGACAATTGCCACACAAAGAGCTACCCAAAACGCAAGCTACTGCCCGAATTCGATGATGAGGCCGTAGAGCCCATCTCGCTAAAGAACAATATGACCAATCGGCCAGACCAACCACTTCATGGCCGCGATAGAGCAGCCACTGACGCCACACACGATTTACGTGAGCTCCTGGACAAAAAGGCCAGCGCGACCAGATCCATCTATGGATCCAGAGGACGTGCTCCGACGCGGGATTCTGGTCACCAAAACAATCATACTGATCGAGTACCTATTCAGAATCAACACCGAACACAACAACAGTCGACAACATGCCACGACATGTCCAGATACAGAGGGGCTATGCACCCTCTGTGCTTCACCGACGAGGTGCTGGATCACGAATTTCCACAGGGATTCAAACCCGTGAACATAGAGGCATACACGGAACGACAGACCCTGGGGTATGGATTGAGGATTTTATCCTTCATATCCACATGGCTCGTGGGGATGACCTCCACGCCATCAAATACCTTCCCCTCAAGTTGAAAGGGACCAGCTTGGCACTGGTTGAAAAGCCTCCCCAAAAATTCAATCGGAAGTTGGGAGGAACTTGAGGACGCTTTCAGGGCCAATTTTCAAGGGACCTATGTCCGGCCTCCGAACGCAAACGATTTAAGTCACATAATACAACAGCCCGGAGAGTCAGCCCGTAAGCTTTGTAACAGATTTCTCACTAAGAGAATCAAATTGTTGACTGTCCGGATGCTGAAGCCCTAGCGGCCTTCAAGCACAGTATCCGGGACGAGTGGCTTGCCAGACACCGCGGCCAAGAAAAGCCGAGGACAATGGCGGCCTTAACAAGCCTTATGACCCGCTTTTGTGCGGGTGAGGACAGCTGGTTGGCCCGTAGAGGCACCAATGACCCAGGCACATCCGAAATCAGGGATGGCAACGGGAAGCCACGGCGCAATAAGAACAAGCGTCGAAACAATTAAGAAAGTCCGGACAAGACGGCGGTCAACGCCGGATTCAGGGGCTCTCGACCCGGTCAAAGAAAGAAGCCATTTAAAGGCAGCAAAGAGGGACCGTCCGGCCTGAACAAAGTCCTAGACAGATTGTGCCAAATTCATGGCACCCCCGAAAAACCTGCGAATCACACTCATAGAGAATGCTGGGTCTTCAAGCAGGCTGGAAAGTTAAATGCCGAACACAAGGGAAGGGAAGCACCAAGTGAAGACGAGGATGAGCCTCGCCAGCCGAACACTGGGGGACAGAAAAAATTCCAACCAGAAGTCAAAACAGTAAACATGATCTACGCGACTCACATACCAAAGAGAAGGCGCAAATGCAAGCTCAGAGATGTAGACGCTCTAGAGCCCGTTGCCCCAAAATTCAACCCCTGGTCGGCCTGCCCAATCACCTTTGATCACAGGGACCACCCGACTAGTATCCGGCATGGAGGATCAGCTGCCTTGGTGCTCGACCCAATAATTGATCGATACCATCTCACTCGATTCCTCATGGACGGCGGCAGTAGTCTTAATCTGATATATCAGGACACCGTCCGCAAGATGGGGATAGACCCATCCAAAATTAACCAAAGTAACACGACATTTAAAGGACTGATACCAGGCATTGGGGCCCGTTGCAAGGGCTCCCTCGTATTAGAGGTGATATTCGGTTCTCCCGACAACCTCAGAAACGAAGAATTACTCTTCGACATCGCTCCTTTCCGAAGCGGTTATCATGCATTAGTCGGAAGAACGACCTTCGCTCGCTTCAACGCAATACTGCACTACGCCTACCATAAACTCAAGATGCCCGGTCCACGTGGCGTAATCATTGTTAGCAGAAACATAGAGCGTTCCTTACGCGCGAAAGAGTATGTGGCGGCTCTAGCAGTCGGACACTAAGCGGCCTCTCCTACCAGAATGCATGATCGGTCGTTAAGACCACGAACACGGTTAGACAAGTCCGATGCACCACCATCAGTAACAGCCCAGATAAACCTGAGCTGGGTGCTATACATATTACCCCATAGATGCTACCAGGGGCTGCAAACATGTAATAAGGCCCATAATTTGGCTTGACCTTATTAATATGCCAATATCTCACATTTCTAACATCCATTGAGAATAACCAACTTTTCGCACGCTTACTCTTTTACATGAGTTTTCGTTTTTACAGACACTATTCGTGCGACACCCTTCCAGGATACGGCACAAAAGAGACAAAGGCGTAGACGTGCAACAGGGCCCCTCTCAAAGGTTTCTCTTTAGATTAAGCCCATGTGTAAACCTTCTTTACTGTCTCTTGTTGCTTGACATCCCACGGGTATTCAATACACCCACAGGGGATACTGGCGTTATAGGCATTTCACCACGACAGATCAATGCATGTACCTGGAAATACAGGGTTCATAATCAAGGGCATTGCTCAGCCCAGTATATGTTATAAAGTCCGAATACCTTCGGGAGTGTTCGGCGTCGCGAGTTTGGCCTTATATGCATCAGCTCCAAATCATGTCTTTGGTAAAATGTTGGGTTTGCCCAGCTCCTAGGTTTATTGCCTTACATTCTGTTCTATCGGCTAAGGCGGCCAAAGGAGAACTACTACGATTGTGCCCTGGTTATTCCAGATGAACACCTCAGTAGAGAAAGTCGAAAACTGACTGTCATGATACAGCGAGAGACTGGTCAACCACTCGAGGACTCATCGGAATCTTTAGGACTCCTCCGCATTAACGAAGGACCGTTTCCCAGTCATGTACATACGCGCCCCTATCCGGATGCACGTGGAGGTGATACATCTCCAACGTATCTATAATTTATGAAGCATTCATGCTATTTTATTATCTGTTTTGAGTGATTATGGGCTTTATTATACACTTTTATATTACTTTTGGGACTAACCTATTAACCGGAGGCCCAGCCCATATTGCTGTTTTATTGCCTGTTTCAGTATTTCGAAGAAAAGGAATATCAAACGGAGTCCAAACGAAACGAAACCTTCGGCAGCGTGTTTTTTGGGAAGAATATGATCCGGGAGACTTGGAGTGCAAGCAAGGGGAGCGTCGAGGAGGCCACGAGATAGGAGGGCGCCCCCACCCCTGGGCGCGCCCCTATCTCCTAGGCCCCTCGAGCACCCCCCGACCGACTTCTTTTGCCTATATAGTCCCACGTACCCTAAAAGCATCAGAGGAGAAGATAGATCGGGAGTTCCGCCGCCGCAAGCCTCTGTAGCCACCAAAAACCTCTCGGGAGCCCGTTTCGGCACCCTGTCAAAGGGGGGATCCCATCACCGGTGGCCATCTTCATCATCCCAGCGCTCCCCATGAAGAGGAGGGAGTAGTTCACCCTCGGGGTTGAGGGTATGTACCAGTAGCTATGTGTTTGATCTCTCTCTCTCTCTCGTGTTCTCTCTCGTGTTCCCTCTATGGCACGATCTTGATGTATCCCGAGCTTTGCTATTATAGTTGGATCTTATGATGTTTCTCCCCCTCTACTCTCTTGTGATGAATTGAGTTTTCCCTTTGAAGTTATCATATCGGATTGAGTCTTTAATGATTTGAGAACACTTGATGTATGTCTTGACGTGGTTATCTATGGTGACAATGGGATATCATGTGCCACTTGATGTATGTTGTGACCAACTTGCGGGTTCCACCCATGAACCAATGCATAGGGGTTGGCACACGTTCTTGTCTTGACTCTCTGGTAGAAACTTTGGGGAACTCTTTGAAGTACTTTGTGTTGGTTGAATAGATGAATCTGAGATTGTGTGATGCATATCGTAGAATCATGCCCACGGATACTTGAGGTGACAATGGAGTATCTAGGTGACATTAGGGTTTTGGTTGATTTGTGTCTTAAGGTGTTATTCTAGTATGAACTCTATGATAGAACTACCAAGGAAAAGCCTATACACAGAATCTTAGCAGCAGCGAGGCTCAAAAAGGAGCGCTGCTGCTAACTAGTAGTAGCGCGTGTGCGGGAAACTCACTACTGATAAGTTTTTAGCAGTAGCGCGCTCGGCGTAAAACGCGCTGCTACAAATAACGACCGGCGGTGTTCACCTAACTCTATTAAGCAGTAGCGCGGTCGTGCGAACCGCGCTACTGCTAAGGATGTAGTAGTAGCGCGCTTTTTCTGCGATCGCTGCTGCTAAATTTCAAATTGCCACACTTTTTTGTCCAAGTTAGCAGTAGCGTCGTATCCCAAAGCGCGCAGCTGCTAATTCCTTAGCAGCAGCGCGTTTTAGATCCCGCGCTACTGCTAACCCGCACCAACCCACCACCTTTCCCCACCCGTCCCTCCCCTCCCCCTCCTCTCTTTCCCTTCCCCCTACCTCCCCCTCCCCCTCCTCTCTTTCCTTCCCCCTACCTCCCCCACATGCTCCCACTCTCACTCTTCTTCTTCCTCAATACTTCTCCCCCATTAATTACTCTCTCTCTTCTATCCACCTTTCTCTCTCTTCATTACTCCTACCTAACTACACCACCTCCATTAATGCATCTCCTTTCTCTTTTTCCTTCCCCCTCCACTAGTTGAAGTTGTCTCCTCCCAAATTAGGTAGCTAGGTAGATGTAGGATTTCGTTAAGTGACCTATTTGCCCCTAACTAGATCTATCTTTGTCAAGAAGAGCTTTGTGCACTTTTGATCTCCCTACAACATCATCTCCATCGTGTGCTCGATCTCGATCGAGATAGAGGTGATGAAAATTTCATGCTTTTGCAAAATGGAAATATGTTTATGTGTGTGTGATATGTTTGTGGAAATTGTGTGTGTGGCATGAGTTGACGCCAAATTGTGCTTTTGAGTTTCCTATGTTTTGCCGAAATGTCGATTTCTTTACGTTTCGGCGAATTCCGGGCAAACTATAGATCCATATATGTCCTATTTTTAGGGAAGGACATGCCAAATTTTTTTATGACTTTGATGCATGCATGCATTTTTATAATCAATTTGTTTATTATTACCGTGCAGAGTTAACGATGGTCAGTGGAACGATGGTGGACAGGTGGTTACGGTCGGTGGTGCAGGACATGAAAGAAAATAACCGGACAGAGGTTTTATGTCCGTGTCGAAAATGCAAAGGAATAGTCTGGCTCGACCCCCATGACGATGGTCGTGTCGAAGCGCACCTGCTCATGACTGGTTTCATGGATGGCTATACTTGGTGGATAATTGAAGATGAGGATGACGATGTTGAGGATGCCGACGGGGCAGGCAATGATGACACGGGGCAAGACGAAGAGATGATCAATAAAGGCGGCGGGGAAGAGGCCAGACATGGCGGCGAAGAAGGGGCAGGACATGGTGGAGGAGAAGGGGCCGGACATGGCGGCGGAGAGAACGACATGGACTCCACGCAGCAGAGTTCGTCGGTACTAAGTTCAATTGTGCGGGACCCTCATGTTCAAGCATTGCTTCGCAAGGAGACGAGTACTGAGAGAGCTGCTTCTAGAGAGGAGGCTAAGATGGAGCAACTGGTGGTAGACTCGAACACTCCATTGTATGATGGTTGCAATCCTGAGGTGACCCGCTTGAGTTTCACGCTCCAACTCCTGAAGACGAAGGCTAAAAACAAATGGACCGACACTAGCCTCGATGAGCATCTCAAGTACCTAAAGGATGTTCTTCCCGCGGGTAATCTATGTCCTACTAGTGTTGATGAGGCCAAGAAGATCGTGTGCCCTCTTGATCTGCCACATGTTAGATACCATGCATGCATCAACGATTGCATAATTTATCGGAAGGAGCACGCGGAAAAAACAAGCTGTCCGGTGTGCAATGCTTCTCGATACAAGAAGGCCGGGAAGAAATGTCCCCAGAAAGTTGTATGGTACTTACCAATCACTCCCCATCTCCAGAAGTATTTTGTAGATCCCAAGGAAGCTAAGCTAATTAATGCACTGGCACGCAGAGAGGAAGAAGCCCGACGATGGAGATGATCCGAAGCTGAGACACGTGAAGGATGGAAGCCAGTGGAGAGCGTTGAATGGCTTTATCGGTATTTTGAATGTGATGCAAGGAACATCGTTCTCGGCGCGTGTATTGATGGCATGAATCCGTTTGGCAACCATAACACCAACCATAGCACATGGCCCGTGTTTGTATGGATGTACAACCTCCCCCCTGGTTGTGCATGAAATCGAAGTACATTCACATGAGCATGCTTATTCAAGGGCCGAAACAACCAGGAAATAATATTAATTTGTATCTGGGGCTACTTCAAGAGGAGTTAGACACGTTATGGAAAACAACGGCCAAGACATGGGACGCCAGCAAAGGTGAGTATTTCAACATGAGAGCCGCGCTGATCACGATAGTGCAGGACTATCTCGGTTATGGATATGTGGCAGGCCAGGTGTGCCATGGATATTGCGGATGCACGCGGTGCATGGATGATACGACGTCTCAGCAGCTAACGTCAAGGAAAGATGGCAGGTCTGGGAAAATCGTGTACATGGGGCATCGAAGATGGCTTGAACAGGACGACCCGTGGAGAAACCATGGAGATCTATTCAATGGTCACGCTGATCATCGAGGACCTCCACGTAGGCGGAGCGGTGCCGAAATCGATGAGCTGTTGAAAAACTGGAAGGAGTGCCCCGCGCCGGGAAAGACGATGAGAAAGGCGCCAGAGCCGCTGCTGAAGGTATGGAAGACGAGGTCTGTGTTCTCGGACTTGGAGTACTGGCACAAACTCGATACACCTCATTGCCTTGATCAAATGCATATATGTAAGAATGTCCTTGAGAGCTTGCTCGCAACACTGATGAACATGCCGGATAAGACCAAGGATGGGCCGAAGGCAAGAAAAGACTTGCAAGATGTGAAAATTAGGGAAGATCTGCACATGCCGCCCCGTAAAATGTCAGACGAGACAGAGATGGAGACAGAGGCACGAGAGAAGAAGGGCAAGAAAATAAAGAAAGAGGACTATTGCCCCCCTTCTTGCTTCACCTTAAGTCAGGCTGAGATCAATCAATTCTTTAAGTGCCTTACCGGAGTCAAAGTTAGTTCCGGTTACTGTGGCAAGATAAGCAGATATCTAGACACGGACAAGAAAAGGTTCAGCGGGATGAAGTCTCATGACTGTCATGTGATGATGATGCAGATACTACCTGTTGCCCATAGAGGGATAATGGACAAGCACGTCCGTGACACGCTTATTGGTCTCTGCAACTTTTTCGACGTCATCTCTCGAAAGTCGATCGGTGTGAAGCAGCTCCAAAGGCTACAGGAAGAGATCATTGTGATACTGAATGAGCTTGTGATGTACTTCCCGCCCGCGTTCTTCGACGTGATGGTGCATTTGGGTGTCCATATTGTGGATGACATAATAGACCTGGGGCCGTCATTCCTGCACAACATGATGCCATTTGAGAGGATGAATGGGATCATCAAAGGATTCGTTCGTAACATGTCCCGTCCAGATGGAAGCATCATCCAGGGCTATTTGGCACAAGAGTGCATCTCTTTCTGTGAGAATTTTCTATGTGGCGCAGACCAGCCGCCTGGTGTTAGTGTTGGTTTGCCCGTTAACAAGCATGATGGGAGGCTCGAAGGAGATGGTCACTGCAACGGTCGCAGGGAACTGCACGTGGCATACTCAGATCGACGCAGCGACTTTGATAGAGCAAACTTGGTAGTGCTACAACACCTAGATGAGGTAGATCCTTTCGTGGCACTGAACAAAGAAATTATTGCAAAGAAGTATCGTGACCGGGGGGTATGCAGGACGGATGCTGAAGTTACTAGAGAGCACAACTCCACTTTCCTGCATTGGTTCAAAGAGCATATTATTGCTAATCCCCCGGAGGAGGGATCTAAGGACGGATTGCTCATATACGCCTTAGCACATGGCCCCTCGCCCAACCTCGTAACCTATCAGGCATATGATATCAACGGATACATGTTCTACACGGAGGCCAAAGATATGGACAGTGATGATCAGAACTCAGGGGTGACGATGGAATGCATGACTGGCAGCGACAACGGCGCAACTGAACGATTTTATGGGAGGGTCGAGGAGATCTGGGAGCTTGACTACTCTAGACTGCACAACACGACGATGTTCCATGTCATATGGGCTAAGAATGTCAAAAGAGAAAGCCGGATTTTCACTACCATGACTATACCCGATGCCAAGAGCGCTACCGTGAACACTATCGCAAAAAATGAGCCATGGGTACACGCTAAGCACGTGACACAATGCTTCTTCATAACTAAGCCACGCAATCCCAATCGTGTTGTCGTGAGGAGAGGCAAAAGGAACATCATTGGAATGGATGGAGTCGCCAACGAGGAAGACTATGATCAGTACGACAACCCAATGAGGGAAGATGACGATGATGATGAAGTATACGTCAAAAGAAGAATCAATACTACATTACCTAAGAAAAATCGTACTCCATGGAAAAGGCAAAGTCACAATGAGGGGCTCAATTATTCTTCGACGAACAAGAAGGGAAAGAAGCTGACTCAAAAACGAAAACGTCAGCACTGAGGAAACGTATGTTATCGGTCCAATGATGTGTAATATATATATATATATATGTTCCTATTTTGTATACACACTTAGCCATTATTATGCATGGGTCCAATGATGTGTAATATACATGTTCCTATTTTGCATACATATTTAACCGTCAAATGATGCAATATATATCGCCCTCCCTTCGTTCACTGCCCTCTGGAAAAAAGTGGGATAAAATAAAGGAAAAGAAAAAGGAAAACTAGCAGTAGCGGCGGTAGTAGCAGCGCGTTTTGCATAAACCGCTGCAGCTACTGAAGATAGTAGTAGCTAATTTTGCCTAAACCACTACAGCCACTGAAGTTAGTAGCAGCGCGTTTTGACCTAATGCACTACTGCTACGTCCACTTAACCCAAAATTCTCACTCGCCCTGCTTCATCCCGCCTTTTCCCCCCAAATCCCACTCTCTCTTCCCCCATCGCACCGCCACGCCCGACCCAGCCCCGGCGCTTGCCCTCGACTCTAGCACCGGCGCTAGCCCCCGACCCCGGCGCTCGCCCCCGACCCGGCCCTCGACCCTGACCCCGGCGCCGGTGCTAGCCCCCGACCCGGCCCTCGCCCCCGACTCCGGCGCCGGTGCTCGCCCCTGACCTCGGCGCGCTCGCCCCAGACCCGTCGGCCCTCACCTCCCTCCTCTCCCCTCCCGGCCGTCGTCGGGCCTGCCTCCTCGCCCCTGCACCCTCTGTAAACCCCCCCTCTCTCTGCTAGGGTTCTTCGGTTATGTTAATTAGGTTATCTATTTAGTTATGAATTTAGCTAGGTTTCAAAATTAGCTGAATTTATATGCAAATTTGAACTGGACATGTGATATGTGCATATGTCATGTTTTGCAGGTCGGCCTCGATGATGGTACTGATGCCGACATCAACACCGACGGTGTCGGCACCGATGGCGGCACCGATACCGGTGGGGAAGGTACCGGAGGGTAAGGTACCGGCGGGGAAGGTACCGACCCCGATGCCGCTACCGAAAAGAGGAAGCATAAGAAGCAGAGGATATGAAAACCTAACAAACTAGGGATTGGACGACTTGTGATCACAAAGATGGCACCTGGCAAATTTGAGCCGTTAGAGCCGGAAGAACCTCGCAAGTGCTATGGGAACCAAGTTGGACGCATCCTACGGGAATGCGCGAGCATCAACGACGATGACTTAAGGAGTAAAGAACATTTGATGCAGTTGCTCCTAACGAAGTTGCACAAGAGATTCAAGTTCCCCGACCGGGATGATAACATAGAACAACCGTGGGATGATCCGAAGATGAAAAAGATTAACAATCACGCCATGGGCATGTTCAGCAATGATTTGACCTCCTGGAAAGGGAGGGTGAAATGAGCTATTGAGGCTGATGAACCCTGTCCAAGATTCTGGAGGAAAATCCGACATTTACGGAAGAGGAGTTCGAAAAGTTCAAGGACACTTGCGCTACCGAGGCAGCCAAGGCTAAGGCTGCGAAATTCAAAAGCCTTCAGCAAAGGAACACGGGGAAGCATCGCCTCTGAAGCCGTGGCTACCTCTGTAAAAGGCCCATATGGGATAAGGAGGACGTGGAATGTGAAGCCGCAGGTCTCCTAGACCCCTTCGCGAAGTTCACCAACCCCTTGGAGCATGACTTCATCAGGGCCCGCTACAAGTGGGATAAGGAGAAAAAGGTTTTTTACACGGACAAGATCATGAGGAAATTGATTAGACTAATGGAGAAGCAACACCGGCTTGCAGCCGAAAGCCCTACTTCTCCGATGAGGCCCAAGTGGGACACCCCTCTCAACCGGGCCTTGAACGAACTTAAGGGACTCCCTTTGGACAAGCGGCCGCAATATGGTCGTGTGCACGGCGCTGGAGACGGCGCCACGTGGAAGGTGTTTTACAACGACGGCCCGGAGGCCAAGAAGCAGAAAAAGAAGTTTAGTCGGGCGGACATCAACACGAAGGTGAAGCTTGCGGTAAAGAAAAAAGCAGCTGAGGACGCGAAAAATGCAGCCGAGGACAAATATGAGTTGCTACAGCAGGCAGTCAATGCAGCTGTAACTGCCTGCAGAAATGATTTCGCTACTAACTTGGTTCCAGTTATCATCAACTGGGCGAAGGAAAATCCAGACAAGACGGTACATGATTTCCCGATGCCCAGTTTCGTCGTGAGCAACTCCATGAACAACAACACCATCGCACAATCACTTGCTCAAGAAACTGGGCCTCCTCTCGCAGCCGCTCCCGCTCATAGCAGCCTGTCCTCAGTCTCAGGCGCGCTAGGTGGGCCTTCGTCTTTGGCTGAGCTCGACGCCGTCACGGTAATTACATGTCGCACCAACATATATATATATATATATATATAGATAATATTCCATTTTTGTTGCCTTTCGGTTGTTTTACGCCACAGACATATGTGTTTGCAGGCGAAAGAAACCCCGTGCACCATACTCTACTTGATCAAAGGCCAGAAGGTGGACGTGGGAAAGGGGATGATAATGGACCCCTCTCAACGCACGTTCCACAACCAGCCATCCCCGCTGGGCACTTCAGGGTTAGCTTGACCAGTGTGAAATCGGGGCACAAGGATTTGTCTCCTCCAGTACAGCATGTGGGAGCGGACGACGAGACCCCGCCGCGAATTGGAAGCTGCAAGAATTGGGTGCTGCTATAGCCGAAGAATCTTATTCGTTTGGAGCCGGCCGAGAGCACACCAATAACTACCACACATCAACAAGTATGTGCAGAGACCACCACCCCGCCTACGCAATTACCAGCTCCTGTAGTGCCGGGTGAGAGCGGCGGACGACATGATGAAGGGGGTGCAATAGTACTGGCTAATGTAATTTCTCCTGTAGAACAGAGAATGGATGATGAGATGGAGGTCGACCCTATGGATTACCTCAATACAAACGCGTATGACTGTGACATAGATATGATGAGTCAACCATATGACGAATCGGGCTATCAGCTTGCTAATGAGGATATGGATGATATGCCCGGGCAGGGTCGTACCATGGATTGCAAAAAGTCTCTCTTCATGAAATCCTCATAGGACACGCCTGAAGATGCCGCCTCAACACAGGCTCAACTAGCCGGGCGTGAGGGTCGTACAGTACTTAGCCCGGGAACACTGGGGCAGGGGTTAAGGAACGGTCTGGAAGGTGTGCCCAAGAAAAAGGAGAGGAAGAGATTGGGGAAGGTAACTGCCTCCAAACAAGCTAGAGCACATAGCACCCAGACGATGCATTCTGAAGAGCGTGTACCCGTGAAAGGTTGGTCATGTTCCATCTCACGGGCGAGCCGATGCTACCGTCGAAACCGCTGGAGTCACTATCAGGGGATCTCAGGAGACTGCACGACCATGTGCTGTCGACTGAGAAAAGCCTACTAGCCTCAAAGGATCCAGGATATCCGACATACGCGGTTCGTGTGCCTGAGGGGAAGTGCTACGTCGACACACGGCCCACGGAGGTGTTCTTCCTGTGGTTTGACCATATCTTTGAGATGTTTCTACCAAGACGGCTTGATTTTACTATCGTCCGCCTTTTTGCACTACATATGAGCTCTGTCATGAAGAGTGAAGAAGTCTCGCAAATCTGTGTGGCAGATCCGTACTACATGCACGAGTCTTTCTTGAGTCTCGGCGACTTTGAGCGTGAAACTGCTAGGGAGTACCTCCAAAACTTCATGGTACAGAATAAGGACCGGGAAATTGTCCTCGTGCCTTATCATCCAAAGTAAGTCAGTTCCGGACACCCCTTCCGTACATTTCAATCATTCCTTCTCTCTCACATGGGGGAATAATTTGAGGTGTCTTTTCCCCGCAGCAACGGGCGCGCCGTCCTTATCGTTCTTTACCCGCAAGTCTCCCACGCCGTGTATTTTGACCCTTCCAGAGACTACGAGAAAAAATACTACACCCACATAATGAATATTCTAGATGATGCTCGCCAAGGCTTTAGAGGTGGCCACATGCTGATCAGGAAACAAAGGAACAAGAAGATGGGTTTCGCGCATAAAACTAACTTCTCCTGCATCCATGTCCCAAAACCAAGCAAGAAGGATGGATTCTACATCATCCATCTCAAGATTCAGTTCAACACGGATCACCAAAAGCTTCGCATTAACAGCAGAAATGATGATCATATCCACAAGTGGCTAGAATCTCATGGAGAAGCGGATTATAAACTTAGAGATGACTTCTTTCGCATCCAAAGCGACATTGCAATGATCATCAGGAAAGAAGTCATCAATGAGAAGGGGATGTTCCACCACGGCCCTATATCGCGAGCTGGCGTCCAAACTCGCATATGCATGCAACGTCTAGACCTCACGCCGTTCAAGAAGCTAGGGTTCATCCTCGATGATATGGAAGGATGGAACTTCTAGTGATTTATGATGCCGATGATGATGATATGTGTCGGTTGAACTTGTATACTTTTTGTAGCGATGAAACTTTGTGATGTCCACGGTCCCTGCCGAACTTGCGTAACGCTACTTTGTTAGTTTGCGTAAGATGACCTGCGTACCTCTAGTTAATTAATTTGCATACTGTATGTTGCATCTAGTTGCTAACCCTTTCTTTTTCGGTGTTGCTCCAGTATATTTTGTTGCATATATATGATTGTACATCCTCTTCATGAACATGCATCTCTAACAGGTACCTAGTTTCTTGATGGCGAGATGGAATTGCTATGTCGTGTACAAAGGGAAGGTTCCGGGGGTGTACAACGAGTGGCATGAGTGTCAGGCGCAAGTGAATGGGTTCACGGGCGCCAGCCATAAAGGTTTCAAAAGGAGACAAGAAGGAGAAGCTAGTTACTTGAGGTTCACGCTAGCGCGAGAGCGGACTCGTAACCGCCACCTCATGTACTGCATAGTTCCGCTCTCACTCATAGTGATAGCACTTCTTGCGTATACCTTTTTTTAGATGGATGACGTTGTTGTAGTTGCAAGTATTTGAGACTTGCATGTATTGCTATTTTCGAGATGATGACAAGATATCACTTTGTGTTGGATGATGATTATGATGAGACTATTTGTATGTACATGCTATGATTACATTTGTGGTCTCGCAGGCATTTGTATGTGTATCATGATGACATTCTATGTGCTAAAGATTCTTCTACAAAGCCTGTTCAAATACAAAAAAAATATGCCAAAAAAACTACTTAAATTAGTAGTAGCGAGTGTATAAAAGTTAGCAGCAGCGCCGCGATAGCAGTAGCGCGTCCAGGCAAAGCGCGCTAGAGCTACTAGCAGTAGCGAGCTTCCTCTAACCACTCTGCTGCTACACTTGTGTAGCAGTAGCGCCGGTGGGCATGCGCTACTGCTATGTGTTAGCTGTAGCGCCTTATTAGTAGCGCCTATCCCCGCGCTACTGATACATCTGAAACCCGCGCTACTGCTAGCCTTTTCCCTAGTAGTGTAGATTGAGCGGAAAGAATAGCTTCATGTTATTTTACTACGAACTCTTGAATAGATAGAACAGAAAGGATAACTTTAAGGCTTTGTAGTGACTCTCTGTTGCATGTTGAGGTTGTTTCGTACCCGACCATAATCTCATCGTTTGTTCTCTGCTCTTAGTGGCTTTGTAGTGACTCTCTGTTGCATGTTGAGGGATTGTTATATGATCTATCTATGTTATTATTGTTGAGAGAACTTGCACTAGTGAAAGTATGAACCTTAGGCCTTGCTTCCTACCATTGCAATACAGTTTACGCTCACTTTTATCGCTTGCTACCTTGCTGTTTTTATAATTTCAGATTACAAATACCTTTATCTACTATCCATATTGCACTTGTATCACCATCTCTTCGCCGAACTAGTGCACCTATACAATTTACCATTGTATTGGGTGTGTTGGGGACACAAGAGACTCTTTGGGTATTTGGTTGCAGGGTTGTTTGAGAGAGACCATCTTCATCCTACGCCTCCCACGGATTGATAAACCTTAGGTCATCCACTTGAGGGAAATTTGCTACTGTCCTACAAACCTGTGCACTTGCAGGCCCAACAACTTCTACAAGAAGAAGGTTGTGTAGAAGACATCAAGCTCTTTTCTGACGCCATTGCCGGGGAGGTGAGCGCTTGAAGGTATATCTTAAGATCTTGCAATCGAATCTTTTTGTTTCTTGTTTTATCACTACTTTAGTTTATAAAAGAAAACTACGAAAAAAAGGAATTGAGTTTGTCTCATACGCTTCATCTTTTTAATATCTTTCGTGAGAATGATGGTAAAATTGTGCTCAAGTGCTAGAAGAAGAATTCTATAAAATGTTTGTCACTAAATCTTTGAATGATGAGCATGATTGCAATGTTGTTAGTATGAACTCTTTGAATATCCATAGCACTAATGATGATTGCACTAGTCATGATGAAAATATCTCTTATAAGCATGTCAACTTTTGTGGAGTGCATGTTTGCATGAACACACCGAATAGAGAAGATGTATATTGCAAGAGGCATAAGTATTTAGAAACTAAAAGGTTGCAAGAAAGTCTTGATGTTTGTGCTGAAAAATTCAATATTTTTCGCGCTCCTTGTGAACTTTGCAATGAACATGGTCATTTAAATCTCCAATGCAAATTGTTTCATGACCAAATCGTATCAAAAAATTGTGATAATTTGATTACCTTTGAGCATCATAAAGAGCTTTGTCTTCTTTTGGGGTACGAAGAAATGAAACGCATAACTGAGGGTATTCCAAAATTTAATCTTGATAGATTTCTTGATTTTGATCTATAGAAGATTTATTTGTATTGTGCAGTGAATTGCATTGAAAATCCTTATATTTCAAATTACATAAAGAAAAGAAAGAAAATAGAAGATGATGAGAATACTAATGAAAGGGAAGAGACTTCCCAATCTCCTCCTATTATTTCTTATGATGAATCAGGTAACGAGGAGGAGTTTTCTATTCAACCAATCCCATCAATAAAGAAGGTTGAACCCACACATAATGTGAAGAAGAAAAGGAAGAGAAGGAGCAGCAAAGGTAAAAAGGTATCCCTCTCAAATGATGTTGCTCCTATTACTCCTTGTGATGATGATAATTGCTATACTGTTGGTGCTCTCCATACTATTAATGATGAGAATGATTATGCCTATGATATGAAAAGGCCCAAGCTTGGGGATGCTATGTTTGATGAGGATGACATATTTGAGAATATATTTGCTGAAATTAATGTTTGTCCCAAGCTTGGGGATGCTATGTTTAATTAAGATGATATTTTTAGTCTCCCAAGTTTAGATATGCAAAGTTGTTATGAGGATAGCATGCCTCCTACTTATGATCATTCTATTGATGAAAGTGGTTTTGGAAGAGTGTCAACTTTAGGAAGAGTGATCCCACTATTTTGGAGGATGTTGAATCTTATTTTGATGAATATGAAAGTGGATTTGGAAGAGTGTCAACATTATTTAGTGATTCCACTATCTTGGGAGAGGTTTCAATCGAATATGATGAGAACGAAGTTGCTACTTATAATGATTATTGTGATGAAACTTATGCTATAAAAAGTAGTGATGATTATATTTATAAAAAATTTCATGATTATGGTTACCCTTTTTCTGAACATTACTCTTTTAATGTGGAAACAATTTATATTATTCAAGTCTCTTATGATACTCCCACCATTCCTAATGAGAAGAATTTTGCTTATGTGGAGAGTAATGAAAATTTTATGCTTGTAGATCATGAAAAGAAAGCTTTAGGTGCTGGTTACATTGGTTGAATTAATTCATGATGCTACTGAAAATTATTATGAGGGAGGAATATATGCTTGTAGGAATTGCAATAATACCAAGTTTCCTCTCTATGTGTTGAAAATTTCGAAGCTATGCTTGTTTTACCTTCCTATGCTAGTTGATTATTTTTCCTATAAGTTGTTTGCTCACAAAATCCCTATGCATAGGAAGTGGGTTATACTTAAATGTGGTAGTCATATTATTCATGATGCTCTTTTTATGTTTCAATTCTTATCTTTTATATGAGCATCATCGAAATCATCGTGCCTAGCTAGAAAGGCATTAAAGAAAAGCGCTTGTTGGGAGACAACCCAATATTTACCCTTACTGTTTTTGTGTGTCCACATGATTATGCTACTGTAGTAATCATTTTAAGTGGTAACTTCCAAATTCAGATAAACCCTGGAATTAAAAAAGCTTTTTGTTTCAATAAGGTGCCAAGTAGAACCTTTGGGAAGACTTGGGTGAAGTCTTTGTGATCTTGCTGTAAAAAACAGAAACTTTAGAGCTCACAATAATAGTTGCCATTTTTTAAAGAAGAGTGAGTTTAGGTCGATTCTTTTTGCAGATGATTAATAGACAAATTCCTCAGGTCCACCGATTTATTTCAGAATTTTTGGTGTTCCAGAAGTATACGTTTGATACAGATTACTACAGACTGGTCTGTTTTTGACAGATTCTGTTTTCAGTGTTGTTTGCTTATTTTGATGAATCTATGGGTAGTATCCGAGGGTATGAACCATAGAGAAGTTGGAATACAGTAGGTTTAACACCAATACGAATTTAGAATGAGTTCATTACAGTACCTTAAAGTGGTGGTTTGTTTTCTTTTACTAACGGAGCTTACGAGCTTTGTCTTGAGTTTCGTGTTGTGAAGTTTTCAAGTTTTGGGTAAAGATTCGATGGACTATGGAATAAGGAGTGGTAATATTCAAGGACAACCAAGCAACTAAGCTTGGGGATGCCCCGGATGGCATCCCCTCTTTCGTCTTCGTTCATCGGTAACTTTACTTGGAGCTATATTTTTATTTGCCACATGATATGTGTTTTGCTTGGAGCGTCGTTTTCTTTTGTTAGTATTTGCTTTCTTTATTTATAATAATGTTTTGCATCTATATTTTGAATAGAAATGTCAAGGATAGCCTTTAACATGTTTATTTTGCTAGTATACAAGTTGTTGTTTGAAAACAGAAAGTTTACCGTTGTTGCAAAAATTCCCTAGAAAAGTCAGAGAGTGATATAATGTTGAATCTTTTTGCATAATGAGCTCTGATAAATCTTTTACAGCTTAATATTTTTCTTATAAATTTTTTTTTGGAGGTAGGGAAGTATGATGAATCTTGCATTCTTTACAGACTATACTGTTTTGGCAGATTGCTGTTATGTTTGCATTGTTTGCATATGTTTGCTTGTTTAATGATTCTATTTGAGGATAGGAGTATTAAATATGCAGAGACATTTACTATACAATGTTGAATAATAATTTTAGTGATTTGTTACAGTAGATAATGATAAGGTTTTGCATGGTTTTATGCTAACTTATCTCACGAGTTCTTGTTGAGTTTGGTGTGAATGAAGCTTTCGAGATTTAGGAAACCGGGATATAAAAGGAATTAAGGAGACACAAAAGCTCAAGCTTGGGGATGCCCAAGGCACTCCAAGATAATATTATAAGAAGTCTCAAGCACATAAGCTTGGGGATGCCCCGGTAGGCATCCCACCTTTTTTCTTCAACAATTATCGGTTAGTATCGGTTGAACCTAAGTTTTTGCTTCTTCACATGAGTTGTGCTATCCTTGCAATGTCATTTTGTTTTGTTTTGCTTGCTGTTTGAATAAAAATACCAAGATCTTAAATTATTAAATGAGAGAGAGTCTTCGCATAGTTACATAATTATTTAGCTACTCATTGATCTTCACTTATATCTTTTTGGAGTAGTTTGTCATTTACTCGTGTGCTTCACTTATATCCTATGAGTAAATGGTTGAATGAGTTGAATGTCATAAGTCTGAAATTATATATGTTTCATATGCTTACACCGTTGGGAGTAATGACTTCACATCTAAGAAGTAGAGGTTGTAAATTTATTGAAGGTTAGTAAGCATTGTATTGGTCATTTGAACAATTCATGAAAGAATATTTAAGGAAGAGAGATTTGACATATAAATATATTATCATGGACATATTTTATAATTGTGAGCACTCATTAAGTATGACATGCTGAAGAGTTGATGTTGGACAAGGAATACAATGTAATGGGTTATGTTTTCTCTCATCTGAGTTAAAGTATATTGTCATGGATCATTCAAACATGTTGAGCTTGCCTTTCCCCATCATGCTAGCCCAAATATCTGTACTAAGCGGGAATACTGCTTGTGCATCCAAATTCCTTGAACCAAGTTTTTGCCATTCCTACCTATATGCGGTATTTACCTGCTGTTCCAAGTAAATTTGCATGTGCCAAACTCTAAACCTTCAAATTATAATCTGTTTTGTATGCCCGAATTGCTCATGTAGCAACCAGGAGCTGTCAGTGTCTTCCATCCTAGGTGGGTTATTCTCAAGATGAGTGGACTCCGCTCATCATTCACGAGAAAAATGGCTGGTATTAGGGATTCCCAGTCCCATGATCCTAAAGAACAAAATCAAATAAAAAATAATTGCAAACAAAACTCCCCCAGGTTTGATGTTAGTTGGAGGCACCCATTGTTTCGGGCAAGCCATGGATTGATGATTGTTGGTGGAGAGGGAGTAAAAACTTTTACCATTCTGTTTGGGAACCGCCTATAATGTATGTAGTACGGAAGATATTGGGAACTCTTGGTTGTTATGTTGACAATGAGATCATACCTCTCAAAATTATTTATCTCTATTTCAAAATCGAGCTCTGGCACCTCTGCAAATCCATGCTTTCCTCTGCGAAGGGCCTATCTTTTACTTTATGTATTTTACTTTTATGCAAGAGTCAAGGTGATCTTCACCTTTCCCTTCTCATTTTATCCTTTGGCAAGCACTTTGTGTTGGGGTGATCCTGATATATATATCCAATTGGATGTAAGTTAGCATGAACAATTATTGTTGACATCACCCAAAGGTGAATACGTTTGGAGGCAACATTATAAGCCCCTATCTCTCTCTGTGTCTGATTAAAACTCCATAACCACAAGTATTGCGTGAGTGTTAGCAATTGTAGAAGACTATATGATAGTTGAGTATGTGGAGTTTGCTAAAATAGGATGAATTGCAATTGTTTGATGACTAAGAATGAAGTTTGTTAGTTTTCAAGAAAGTTTATGGTCTATGCTTTAATATGTGAATAGCTTGTTACTTGATCATGAAAAGTTTTATAAGATGAACTATTGGCATGACATATAAACATGCTAGAAAAGGTGATTATCATTGATCAAACTTATGCACCTGATAGCATTCACACTTCATAAATTCTTTCTTTTATCATTTACCTACTCGAGGACGAGCAGGAATTAAGCTTGGGGATGCTGATATGTCTCCAACATATCTATAATTTATGAAGCATTCATGCTATTTTATTATCTGTTTTGAATGATTACGGGCTTTATTATACGCTTTTATATTAACTTTGGACTAACCTATTAACCGGAGGCCCAGCCCATATTGCTGTTTTATTGCCTGTTTCAGTATTTCAAAGAAAAGGAATATCAAACGGAGTCCAAACGGAACGAAACCTTCGGCAGCGTGATTTTTGGGAAGAATATGATTCGGGAGACTTGGAGTGCAAGCCAGGGGAGCATTGAGGAGGCCACGAGATAGGAGGGCATGCCCACCCCCCTAGGCGCGCCCCCTGTCTCCTGGGCCCCTGTCACACCCTGATTTTCATGCCACAACACATAAGTCAATAAATCATGCTAAAATGTGGTTTGACAAAAACTTTTGAGTGTTTTGTCTTTGCTTTGATTGAATGTTTGTCTGCTGTTTGCAAGTGCCCTAAAAATCAAACAAATCCTCCAACTCCTATACTTCATCTCCTTGCTCCAAACTCTTGAACCAATGATCATGCCATGTGTATAGGACATAAAAATAATTTCTTACAAAAATAATTTGGCCAAATAGTATTTTCAAAAATTAGTTTTCCAAAAACCCCTGAATTGAGGTTTGCACTGCAAGTACTTAATTAAGGGCAGCAAAAATCTTTCCAAAAATATATTTGACTCCTATTAGATATAGGATACCCGGAAACCACAAAAATATAATTTTAAAGGTTATTTTCCTATTTTATTTAAAAGCTTTTTCTTAAGGCCAGAAATGGTCTTTAATAGGGAAAAATTATTTTATTGCTTTAAAAATATTTGAAAAAAATCAGGGAAACTCAGTGGACATATATTGTCCATATATAAGAGTTTCAACACATGGTCATGTTCAAAATATTGGTCAAATCCCTCAAAAAACCTTTCTAGATATTTCAAGCTTTTGAAATATTTACAAAGGAAATATTCCGCAAAAATTCCAAGAAAATTCTATCATGTCACATATGACATATTTGGTGATCTTGCCAAGTACCATGTCTTGGAGAACAAGATAACATCATCAAATCCTCTCAAAACCATTTCTGTCCATTTTGAAGTTTGAGCAACTTTACATTGCCAAACATGTCCAAATGTTCTCAAACCTGGTGAACATTCTCCAATGGTCTAAGTATTCATCTAGACCAAGTGGCACAAGTTGGAGAACAAGTTATATTGATCAAAGTGCCCCAAAACCCTCTCTGACCAGAATCAAATTTGAACTACTTTGTACTACCAACTTTCTCTCCATGACCCCAACTTTTGTGAGCATGATCACATGACTGAATGAGGCCACCACACCAAGTGGTGCATCAAGGAGAAGTGATCTGCTCAACTGGATCTACACAAGTCCATTCCTGCCAATTTTTAAGGTTTGCAAAAGTTGCATTGGCAACTTTGTCCAAATAAGCTCAAAAAGGGTGCAAGGCCCTAATTATGTGTGACATCTCACCCAATGTAGTCTCATGGCAAGTGGAAATTATTTTCTTGCCCAAACCTACATCAAACACCTTCTGGCAGAAACTAAAAATGTATGTTTTGTCCACTTCCACTAATCTCCATGAGCTGATCTTTTTTCCACAGCCCCATCTGGTCCTCCTCTAACCCCTACATCTTTCCCTGCCCGAGAAGCCATGATGAAGGGGGTGAAAAGCCCATTTTTCTCCTCTGGGCAGCCACTTTTCCCTCCCTTTCTCATCTCTCTCTCACTCCTGGCATGTTCCAGGGCATCCAATGCCACTTTCCCATTGTTTACTCCCCCCTGCAGCCTCCAGACACAAGTGGCCGCGCCCATTCTGCAAAAAGGCATGTCATGCCGGCCAAAGACGCGCTCTGGAGCACGTCAGCGTGCTCCCGACCGTTGACACGGCGCTCTCGTCCACCTCGAGCCTCCCCCTCGCGCCAGTCGAGGTGCCTCGGCGTCCGCAACACGCTACGCGGTCGGCCCCCTCCTCTCTCCTCCTCCCCGCGCCTCCGCGCTAGCAAACAGAGGCCGCCCGAGCGCGCCAATGGTGCGGCTCACATGCGCGATGCTCTGGCCCTCCCCTGCTCTCTCTCTTCTCTCCACTAGCTCTGGACCGAATCCAGGAACACCCCAGACACACCGCGACGAGCTCCCGTGGCCCGTAGCGATGAGCACGAGCTCGCCGGCGCACGAACCCGTGGTGCACCATCGCCTCGCCATATAAGGCCGCCCGAGGCCTCTCTCTGGAGTCCTTTGGCTCTCTCTCTCTCCCGTACGCTCCCCAGGCCCATCCATTCCTCCCCTAGTGCCCCCATCCACCTCCATGGCTGGAAATCTTGCCACCGGCCACCGCTCAAATTTGAGCTCTCCGGTGCTCCTATCACCCTCCTACCCTGCACCAGAGCATCACCCACTCCCCCACGGCCCTCTCTCGGACTCCATTTCTTCTTCTACGCGGCCGCAGCACCATGCCCCCAACCTCACCATCAGCCTCGTCCGCCGCGGCCAGTGCCCTGCTCGGCCTGGTGCCTCGGGGAGACCGTGCCACCCACGGGTGGGTGCGGCATGGCCTCCTGAGCGCTCTGGTACGCCGGGCGTCGCCGGAGGTGGCCCGTACCGCCGGGGAGAGCGCCCGCACCGTTCGGCCTCGCCTCCTCTGTCTCCCGATGCGCCCGCGCGGGAGGTTGGGGATGAACCCGACAGGCGGGCCCCGCGCGTCCGCGACCCAGTGGGCGGGCCCGCCCGTTTAAGTGGAGACGGCTTCCGCCATTTCCGCCTCCCCGTGGCGAATGCGCCCTCGAGCTAGTACGCCTTCGACATGGCCTCTTCTCCCGCGCGGCTACGCAGCTGGGCCGGACCGTCAGCTATCCCTCGCCTAGAGCGCGCCGCCGCCGCCCAGATCCAGCCCGTTTCGGTAAAACTTTGGTCTTTTTCTTTTTCCAGTCAACTTCAAAAATCCACAAGTAAATCAAATCAAGTCCAAATTTGATGATTCTAATTTCTATAAGTTCATAAATTCCTGATCTATCACATGGTGCAATGTGCAGATTTTTCCATAAAGCTTTTCTTCACAAACATTTATCAAATCCCATATTTCCATTTCTGTCATAAACTTTAGAAAATCACATAGAGCCCATTTTTGATCCAAATTCCATGATTCAAAATCCTAGATGTCTATAAGTTCAAAACTTAGTTTTTGAACATTTTTACTAATACTTTCTGTATCACCTCAAAAAATGGTCTATTTCTTTGTATATAGCCAACTTTGCAAATTCATAGGAAAATCATCTCAACTCCAAATCCAGTGAAACCAATTCCTAGATGCTTCTAAAATCATCCTTTGTTAAATGGGTGCCTTTGCTCATTTTTCAAAAACATATTTCTGTACACTTCTTGCAAACCCATTAATCCCTTGATTCTATCATATTGAAATGTTCAGAGATGTCCATTGATCAAATCCTAATGAAACCACTTTGGTCATCCCTCATATGACCAGAGGTATCCCAGAAAAGTCCAACTCATATTTTTAGAGCACTTTTATTTCCTGCCTTGTTGTGTTGCTTATTATGGTTGCTTTCGACGATAGTTGACGAAGTAGACGGAGTACTTGGAGAAGGACCAGAAGATTTCAAGACTCTGATGAACCAGGCAACCAGCCCTTTGACCATGTCTATGAAACCTTTTATGCATGCCATAAAGCTCTTTATTATTGTTGCATCGGAATCATGATGAGATGGTGAACCACGTGGGTTGGTTGCCTCGGTTACTTCCTCGTTGATACTTGCATTGTGCATGGACCTACCTTCTTATGAGGGTTATGCCGGTGGGAGTAGATAGGATGCTAAAGTAGATGCTACGCAAAAGGGACGGGTATATGCATGGTGAAGGAGAAAAAGTGATTTCAAAAGTCTTTTCAAAAACCCCGTCGGGTGCCACTTATGCCCGAGGGAGATGATGAGATGGGTAACCACTTGATGACGAAGCGGTGGACCGAGGCAAGTGTGTGTGTTGTTTTGAAAACGGATTGGTCGAAGTTGCGACCGTTATTCCAACCTTACATGCGCAACCACTCTACCCTTATATGGGAAAGGGCATTATTGATTACCTAGACCGATACTAGCTTGGAGCCCGCATTACTAGTGACGGGAGAGTTGTTGGTGCGCTCTCTCGGGACGGGGTCGTGCTAGGTAGGGCGGCCATGACTGTTTTCACAGGGCACCGGACACACCGTTGGTACCCCGTGCCAGTGGTATGTGATAATTATGGGAGTGAGGCTCCAAGAAAGTGTTATGTGAAATGTTGAGCTAGGGGGTTACTGCCAATCGAGTGGACTCCATGTTAGTGTCGTCTAGGGAAAGGTAGTGATCGGGTGCTTACCCCGGGTACTTGAGGTACCGCGGGTCGTGGCTGACACGGAAGTTCCCTGAATCTTGTGGGTAAAGTGTGCAACCTCTGTAGAGTGTAAAACTATTCGAATATCCGTGTCCACGGTCAAGGACAGTTGGGTAACCGCTCTTGGGCTACATCCACTTGTTTACAAACCGTGTGTGTGTTGATAAAATGAATTGGGTCAAGTCAAGGGACTTGACATGTTTGAGATGGGTTGGTGCCCACTCTATTTATGTTGGGTTGGTGCCCACTCTATTTATGTTGATATTTGTAACCTGTCCCCATGGTTACATGAATTCTCTTGATGCATGTCTTACGAGTTGTTGAACATGTCATTGCACTCAAAACTAGCTTTCTGCAAAAATTTACCTATATCATGCATTGTTACATCTTGAACCAAAACATGGGTTGCTTGCGAGTACATTCAAAGTACTCATTGGCTTGCCACTGGTTATTTAATTGACCAGGCATGGAAGAACAGGATGTGATGAAGAACACTTCGGTGACGAACATGCGAGCTAGGACGCTTACCAGTCAGAATGCCTGTAGGGTTAAGGCAGATGGCATGGGCCCAAGTTGTTATTGAAGATTTCCGCTGCGATGATATACTCAAGACTTGACCATAATGGTCCTAGTTGTGTAATACGGTATGTAAGGATGTAAGACTCTTGTTATTCAGCTTCTGTGTGTTCAGTGAGCATTGATCTCTGGGATCACTGTACACGTGCATTCGGTGATCACGACTTATGAGTCGGCGTCCCCACAGAGCTGGTATCAGAGCCACCCTGACTGTAGGAAGCCTTAGTTAGCATGGTCGTTAGTTAGGGTAAAACTGTTTCCAAAACTACTACTAATTTTCAAAACTATCCGTACTTCTCTTCCCTTCTCAGTTTTTCGAAAACTAAGGTATACTTTCCTTATTAAACTCTTCCCCTTCAAACCTTTGGTCGCTAGAACCCTTATGCCCCTGACCACTGGATTCCTTGTAATCCTCGTGGATAATCAAGAAGGAAGATGCCTTGCCAGACATTCACCTACATCTCCTGAACTCAAGATTGGCGACATCACAACAAGACAATACCAACAGAAGATACATCCTCGAGGAATGAGGACCTGAAGACCCAGGAGATGGTGACACCCTTGACATTGCCCCAAGATGATGCAACCTTAGCCTACGATGATCAGGGTGTAGAATATGCAAGATCATGATATACATCGCTAATAGAGTAACCATGTCACCACCGTTGTTGTATCGGCAACCACCGATGGATGAGAACCTAGCCATTTGGTCCGCCTCACCATAGTGAGCAGGAAAACGGTTCTCCTCATCCCCCGCTCTTGGTGTCGAAGTTTTCATCAACATAACCGACATGATGGACCTCTATTACGCCTTGATAATGTCATTGCATAAAGGATTACCTACCTGGTACCATCGATGGCTTAGAAGACAATAGAAGACCTAGTCAATGCCAGTTACGAGGAGCCACCTTCACCCCATCACTTCAACAGGCGAGAAGTTGTTGAAGAATCTTCAGGATCAACCCGGATTGTTTCATCGAACAACTACAAGAGACGTAGCAACACCTGAGGAAAACTCAGAAGACTGCATGAGGCACAAGGCACGACTACTGAGTTCGAGAACCCCTAGGGTAGGATGAGTCGTGTACCCCCTATGCGCAGTCGAGTCCGTATGATGGTTCGAATAGAACCATGATTGTGTGTTGCTTGTTTTGATTTGTTTGTGTTTTTATATCAGTCGCCCTTTTTCCCTAGGCAACAAGTACGCGACTATATCACCTGCCTTATTTTGTTGTTTGTGTTTGGCCTTTTTGGCACTTGTTTGTTTGCACCTGCACTATAGAACCCCCTTTAGGCATCCCACCTCCTCTATGCTATTTTTCCCTCTCGTCTCTCTCTCCTCAACTGAATACCAGCAAGACAAGATGCACCAAGAAATCTGCTTCGACAACCAACTAGCAATGAAGACTTTTGTTGCAGCCTCCTCGACCAAGTGAAACCCCGTAGAGTTATGTTTAACCCTCCAGACTAGAAACCCATTCCTAGACCCTTCGAGACTTCATAAGATACCCCAGCTCGAATCCTTAACCATGTGCTTAACCCACAGAATTGCAAGAGAACCTGTTAAGCCTCCGTCACCTTGCTTATCACTGGGTTCATTATGGAACTAGTGGATAGAGTGAACGAGCACATTATCTTCCTGAGATAGCACCAAAACTGACGATGCCATAGGGAAGACCAATCAGAGGATATAGGAGTAGAGGAGAAATGACTTGATGAGTTTATAGCAATGACTTGAGGAATTATATGAGACTATTTGGTGGATTATGAGGCTTTGATGTTGGTAGATGGACTTGGTGGGGTCATGATTATAGAGTAGCATAGCTTTCATCACCCCTGAGTAAATTGGATTTATAGGACAATTATGATCGCAAGCTGAACTCCTGGAAGTGCGAGGATTTGACTTGATGATATTGATAGGAGATAGTTGGCATTATGATAATGACTTTGGGGAAGCATGTAGGAATTCTCGTTGGACAAGAGATTTGGATTTAAGTAAATGATTCTAGTTGAATATAGATGATGAGTATGTCTACATGGTTCGGAGTAAATTGGATTTAGACTGATGATCTCGATCATGATACCATGTTTCTCGGTGGACGATAAACTAGGAGATTGGACTAATTGTCGGAGTTTATTTAGGGAATCTGTATGAGCTTGACCTTGGAGATTACTTGACCATGATAATGGAAATTGGTGGACTGACTATGGTAGAGATAGCATTTTCAAGTATTTGGGGATTATAGGACTTTAGAAGATCATGTGGAACATCATAAACATTGGATTTGTAGAATTAAATGGGTTATGTAGTGATTGATAGAAACTAAATGGGTTGTTGGTTGATTCATAGAAAGGAAACAAGATCTTGGAGTGGCTTACGACGTGTTTCCTCAGGATAGAGGTGCTTTATCTTGGACCTTGGAATAGTAGGATGAGCACTTGGGTTGTCCTTTTTTGTTCCAGCTTGGTAGCTTGTATGTTCTACCCATGGATTTTTAGGGGTAGACATACATATGAGTTTGGGGATCGTAGTCATATATGATTTTGCTAGACCTCCTCTTGGGAGTCATGAGGATATGAATAGCATGAGTGATGATTGGAGTTGACCTATACGAAATAATGCTTTCAGCAGTATAAGGTGATCTGTTTGGAGGACTAGATAGCACAATTGGCATCTCAGAAACTGTGCTCAAGGATGGGATGATAAACATTCACTCGCACACTAGAATCCTTGAAACCCTTAATCACTACCAAGCCACAACATGGTCGGATCCTGACCTTGGGCTTGGGCTCTAGATCGATAAGACCCTACCAATACTCAACCGTGACCACCACCGATACCCCAACCTATACCCTATGCACCACGTGGGCAACTCTTCATGGAGTACTCGAACAAGCTGGTCATCATCGTTATTTGATGACATGCTTGTCTACCCGAAGACAGAAGAAGAGCCGTTCAGCTAGTCCAGGAACATTTGAAGATCGTCATGCCAAGGAGGAAGAACTACACCTACCACCATCATCAAGAAGTAGACATCCGCGTCGAAGACCAGGTGTATCTGCAAGCCACTTCTCTCTAAGGAACCAAACATTTCCGTCACAAGGAGATCCACACCAGGATGTATCAAGACCTGAAGGAAAGACTCTGGTGGCACAGGATAAAAAGGGAGATTACCACCAATGTTGCAAAGTGTGACGTATGCCAGAGAGTCAAAGCTGAACATCAGCGACCCGCTGGATTGTTGCAACCCCTCAAGGTGCATGAATGGAAGTGGGACAAAGTCGGGATGGACTTCATCACCGGTTTACCCGGGTCAAGCAAGGGACATGACTCCATATGGGTCATTGTTGACCATTTGACCAAGGTGGCCCACTTCATTCCTGTCAAGACGACCTACAAGGGGAACCAGTTAGCCAGTCCCTACATCAACCGAATCGTAAGCATTCATGGCGTTCCCAAGGAAATTGTGTCAGATAGAGGAACCCAATTCACCTCAAGGTTCTGGAAGAAGTTCCAGGAGGCCATGGGGACCGAGTTGTCCTTCAGCACTGCTTTCCACCCACAGACCGGAGGTCAGACAGAACGAGTGAATCAGATACTCGAAGACATGCTTCGAGCCTGTGTCTTAGCATATGGATCTAAGTGGGAAGATTGCCTCCCTTTCGCCGAGTTCTCTTACCACAACAGTTATCAGTCAAGCCTTCAGATGGCACCATTTGAGGTGTTATACGGACGGAAATGCCGCACACCCCTCAATTGGTCAGAAACCGGAGAAGGACTTGTCTTTGGGCCGATATCCTCCGTGAAGCCGAAGAGCAAGTCCAGCTTGTCAGAGAACGTTTGAGGACGGCCAAGTCAAGACAAAAGAGCTACGCTGACTCACGTCGTCGAGACATGACCTTCCGGGTTGGAAACCATGTTTATCTCCGGGTCACCCCTCTCAAAGGAGCCCAGCGCTCCCATGTCAAAGGAAAGCTCGCCCCAAGATTCATCGGCCTTCTTCGAGACCACTCCAAGATGTAACAACCCCCCCCCTCTGAGATCACTACGAGACGAAGAGAAGACAATTACCAGCTGGAGTTGCCACCTGAGCTACCTGATGTGCACAACGCTTTCCATGCATCCCAACCCCGGAAGTGTTTCCAACTTCCTAGCTAGCCCGAGCACTAATAAGGACATTGACCACCGAGCCACCGACCCCTAGTCCAACCTGACCTAACGCAAGAGACCCCTCAGCAACCTGGATCAACCGAGAGCGTCATACACGAAGCCACACCATCAAGTACTTCAATCTCAATGGAGCACTACACGGAAGTAGAAGCAACATGAGGACTTGAAGACTACCCCAGATCCAAGTTTCTGTATCCCTTTCCGCGTCTAGTCTAGGAATCTCGGGGACGAGATTCTTGTAAGGGGGGTTGGTCTGTCACACCCTGATTTTCATGCCACAACACTTAAGTCAATAAATCATGCTAAAATGTGGTTTGACAAAAACTTTTGAGTGTTTTGTCTTTGCTTTGATTGAATGTTTGTCTGCTGTTTGCAAGTGCTCTAAAAATCAAACAAATCCTCCAACTCCTATACTTCATCTCCTTGCTCCAAACTCTTGAACCAATGATCATGCCATGTGTATAGGACATAAAAATAATTTCTTACAAAAATAATTTGGCCAAATAGTATTTTCAAAAATTAGTTCTCCAAAAACCCCTGAATTGAGGTTTGCACTGCAAGTACTTAATTAAGGGCAGCAAAAATCTTTCCAAAAATATATTTGACTCCTATTAGATATAGGATACCCAGAAACCACAAAAATATAATTTTAAAGGTTATTTTCCTATTTTATTTAAAAGCTTTTTCTTAAGGCCAGAAATGGTCTTTAATAGGGAAAAATTATTTTATTGCTTTAAAAATATTTGACAAAAATCAGGGAAACTCAGTGGACATATATTGTCCATATATAAGAGTTTCAACACATGGTCATGTTCAAAATATTGGTCAAATCCCTCAAAAACACTTTCTAGATATTTCAAGCTTTTGAAATATTTACAAAGGAAATATTCCCCAAAAATTCCAAGAAAATTCTATCATGTCACATATGACATATTTGGTGATCTTGCCAAGTACTCATGTCTTGGAGAACAAGATAACATCATCAAATCCTCTCAAAACCATTTCTGTCCATTTTGTAGTTTGAGCAACTTTACATTGCCAAACATGTCCAAATGTTCTCAAACCTGGTGAACATTCTCCAATGGTCTAAGTATTCATCTAGACCAAGTGGCACAAGTTGGAGAACAAGTTATATTGATCAAAGTGCCCCAAAACCCTCTCTGACCAGAATCAAATTTGAACTACTTTGTACTACCAACTTTCTCTCCATGACCCCAACTTTTGTGAGCATGATCACATGACTGAATGAGGCCACCACACCAAGTGGTGCATCAAGGAGAAGTGATCTGCTCAACTGGATCTACACAAGTCCATTCCTGCCAATTTTTAGGGTTTGCAAAAGTTGCATTGGCAACTTTGTCCAAATAAGCTCAAAAAGGGTGGAAGGCCCTAACTATGTGTGACATCTCACCCAGTGGAGTCTCATGGCAAGTGGAAATTATTTTCTTGCCCAAACCTACATCAAACACCTTCTGGCAGAAACTAAAAATGTATGTTTTGTCCACTTCCACTAATCTCCATGAGCTAATCTTTTTTCCACAGCCCCATCTGGTCCTCCTCTAACCCCTGCATCTTTCCCTGCCCGAGGAGCCATGATGAAGGGGGTGAAAAGCCCATTTTTCTCCTCTTGACAGCCACTTTTCCCTCCCTTTCTCATCTCTCTCTCACTCCTGGCATGTTCCAGGGCATCCAATGCCACTTTCCCATTGTTTACTCCCCCCTACAGCCTCCATACACAAGTGGCCGCGCCCATTCCGTAAAAAGGCATGTCATGCCGGCCAAAGACGCGCTCTGGAGCACGTCAGCGTGCTCCCGACCGTTGACACGGCGCTCCCGTCCACCTCGAGCCTCCCCCTCGCGCTAGTCGAGGTGCCTCGGCATCCGCAACACGCTACGCGGTCGGCCCCCTCCTCTCTCTTCCTCCCCGCGCCTCCGTGCTAGCAAACAGAGGCCGCCCGAGCGCGCCAATGGTGCGGCTCACACGCGCGATGCTCTGGCCCTCCCCTGCTCTCTCTCTTCTCTCCCCTAGCTCTGGACCGAATCCAGGAACACCCCAGACACACCGCGACGAGCTCCCGTGGCCCGTAGTGACAAGCACGAGCTCGCCGGCGCACGAACCCGCGGTGCACCATCGCCTCGCCATATAAGGCCGCCCGAGGCCTCTCTCTGGAGTCCTTTGGCTCTCTCTCTCTCCCTACGCTCCCCAGGCCCATCCATTCCTCCCCTAGTGCCCCCATCCACCTCCATGGCTGGAAATCTTGCCACCGGCCACCGCTCAAATTTGAGCTCTCCGGTGCTCCTATCACCCTCCTACCTGGACCAGAGCATCACCCACTCCCCCACGGCCCTCTCCCGGACTCCATTTCTTCTTCTCCGCGGCCGCAGCACCGTGCCCCCAACCTCACCATCAGCCTCGTCCGCCGCGGCCAGTGCCCTGCTCAGCCCGGTGCCTCGGGGAGACCGTGCCACCCACGGGTGGGTGCGGCATGGCCTCCTGAGCACTCCGGTACGCCGGGCGTCGCCGGAGGTGGCCCGTACCGCTGGGGAGAGCGCCCACACCGTACGGCCTCGCCTCCTCTATCTCCCAACGTGCCTGCGCAGGAGGTTGGGGATGAACCCGACAGGCGGGCCCCGCGCGTCCGTGACCTAGTGGGCGGGCCCGCCCGTTTAAGTGGAGACGGCTTCCCCCGTTACCGCCTCCCCACGGCGAAGGCGCCCTCGAGCTAGTACGCCTTCGACGTGGCCTCTTCTCCCGCGCGGCTACGCAGCTGGGTCGGCCCGTCAGCTATCCCTCGCCCAGAGCGCGCCGCCGCCGCCCAGATCCAGCCCGTTTCGGTAAAACCTTGGTCTTTTTCTTTTTCCAGTCAACTTCAAAAATCCACAAGTAAATCAAATCAAGTCCAAATTTGATGATTCTAATTTCTATAAGTTCATAAATTCCTGATCTATCACATGGTGCAATTTGCACATTTTTCCATAAAGATATTCTTCACAAACATTTATCAAATCCCATATTTCCATTTCTTTCATAAAATCACATAGAGCCCATTTTTGATCCAAATTCCATGATTCAAAATCCTAGATGTCTATAAGTTCAAAACTTAGTTTTTGAACATTTTTACTAATACTTTCTGTATCACCTCAAGAAATGGTCTATTTCTTTGTATATAGCCAACTTTGCAAATTCATAGGAAAATCATCTCAACTCCAAATCCAGTGAAACCAATTCCTAGATGCTTCTAAAATCATCCTTTGTTAAATGGGTGCCTTTGCTCATTTTTCAAAAACATATTTCTGTACACTTCTTGCAAACACATTAATCCCTTGATTCCATCATATTGAAATGTTCAGAGATGTCCATTGATCAAATCCTAATGAAACCACTTTTGGTCATCCCTCATATGACCAGAGGTATCCCAGAAAAGTCCAACTCATATTTTTAGAGCACTTTTATTTCCTGCCTTGTTGTGTTGCTTATTATGGTTGCTTTCGACGATAGTTGACGAAGTAGACGGAGTACTTGGAGAAGGACCAGAAGATTTCAAGACACTGATGAACCAGGCAAGCAGCCCTTTGACCATGTCTATGAAACCTTTTATGCATGCCATAAAACTCTTTATTATTGTTGCATCGGAATCATGATGAGATGGTGAACCACGTGGGTTGGTTGCCTCGGTTACTTCCTCGTTGATACTTGCATTGTGCATGGACCTACCTTCTTATGAGGGTTATGCCGGTGGGAGTAGATAGGATGCTAAAGTAGATGCTACGCAAAAGGGACGGGTATATGCATGGTGAAGGAGACAAAGTGATTTCAAAAGTCTTTTCAAAAACCCCGTCGGGTGCCACTTATGCCCGAGGGAGATGATGAGATGGGTAACCACTTGATGACGAAGCGGTGTACCGAGGCAAGTGTGTGTGTTGTTTTGAAAACGGATTGGTCGAAGTTGCGACCGTTATTCCAACCTTACATGCACAACCACTCTACCCTTATATGGGAAAGGGCATTATTGATTACCTAGACCGATACTAGCTTGGAGCCCGCATTACTAGTGATGGGAGAGTTGTTGGTGCGCTCTCTCGGGACGGGGTCGTGCCAGGTAGGGCGGCCATGACTGTTTTCACAGGGCACCGGACACACTGTTGGTACCCCGTGCCAGTGGTATGTGATAATTATGGGAGCGAGGCTCCAAGAAAGTGTTATGTGAAATGTTGAGCACGGGGGTTACTGCCAATCGAGTGGACTCCATGTTAGTGTCGTCTAGGGAAAGGTAGTGATCGGGTGCTTACCCCGGGTACTTGAGGTACCGCGGGTCGTGGCTGACACGGAAGTTCCCCGGATCTTGTGGGTACAGTGTGCAACCTCTGCAGAGTGTAAAACTATTCGAATAGCCGTGTCCACGGTCAAGGACAGTTGGGTAACCGCTCTTGGGCTACGTCCACTTGTTTACAAACCGTGTGTGTGTTGATAAAATGAATTGGGTCAAGTCAAGGGACTTGACATGTTTGAGATGGGTTGGTGCCCACTCTATTTATGTTGGGTTGGTGCCCACTCTATTTATGTTGATATCTGTAACCTGTCCCCATGGTTACATGAATTCTCTTGATGCATGTCTTACGAGTTGTTGAACATGTCATTGCACTCAAAACTAGCTTTCTGCAAAAATTTACCAATATCATGCATTGTTACATCTCGAACCAAAACATGGGTTGCTTGCGAGTACATTCAAAGTACTCATTGGCTTGCCACTGGTTATTTAATTGACAAGGCATGGAAGAACAGGATGTGATGAAGAACACTTCGGTGACGAACATGCGAGCTAGGACGCTTCCCAGTCAGAATGCCTGTAGGGTTAAGGCAGATGGCATGGGTCCAAGTTGTTATTGAAGATTTCCGTTGCGGTGATATACTCAAGACTTGACCATAATGGTCCTACTTGTGTAATACGGTATGCAAGGATGTGAGACTCTTGTTATTCAGCTTCTGTGTGTTCAGTGAGCATTGATCTCTGGTATCACTTTACACGTGCATTCGGTGATCACGACTTATGAGTCGGCGTCCCCACAGCCCCTCGAGCACCCCCCCCCCAACCAACTTCTTTCGCCTATATAGTCCCACGTACCCTAAAAACATCAGAGGAGAAGATAGATTGGGAGTTCCATTGCCGCAAGCCTCTGTAGCCACCAAAAACCTCTAGGGACCCCGTTCCGGCACCCTACCGGAGGGGGGATCCCATCACCGGTGGCCATCTTCATCATCCCGGCGCTCGCCATGACGAGGAGGGAGTAGTTCACCCATGGGGCTGAGGGTATGTACCAGTAGCTATGTGTTTGGTTTCTCTCTCTCTCGTGTTCTCTCTCGTGTTCCCTCTATGGCACGATCTTGATGTATCCCGAGCTTCGCTATTATAGTTGGATCTTATGATGTTTCTCCCCCTCTACTCTCTTATGATGAATTGAGTTTTCACTTTGAAGTTATCTTATCGGATTGAGTGTTTAATGATTTGAGAACACTTTATGTATATCTTGCCGTGCTTATCTGTGGTGACAATAGGATATCATGTGCCACTTGATGTATGTTTTGGTGACCAACTTGCGGGTTCCGCCCATGAACCTATGCATAGGGGTTGGCGCACGTTCTTGTCTTGACTCTCCAGTAGAAACTTTGGGGCACTCTTTGAAGTACTTTTTGGTAGTTGAATAGATGAATCTGAGATTGTGTGATGCATATCGTATAATCATGATCACGGATACTTGAGGTGACAATGGAGTATCTAGGTGACATTAGGGTTTTGGTTGATTTGTGTCTTAAGGTGTTATTCTAGTATGAACTCTAGGATAAATTGAGCGGAAAGAATAGCTTCATGTTATTTTACTATGAACTCTTGAATAGATAGAACAGAAAGGATAACTTTGAGGTGGTTTTGTACCCTACCATAATCTCTTCGTTTGTTCTCCGCTATTAGTGGATTTGGAGTGACTCTTTGTTGCATGTTGATGGATTATTATATGACCTATCTATGTTATTATTGTTGAGAGAACTTGCACTAGTGAAAGTATGAACCTTAGGCCTTGCTTCCTACCATTGCAATACCGTTTACACTCACTTTTATCGCTTGCTACCTTGTTGTTTCTATAATTTTAGATTCCAAATACCTTTATCTACTATCCATATTGCACTTGTATCACCATCTCTTCGCCGAACTAGTGCACCTATACAATTTACCATTGTATTGGGTGTGTTGGGGACACAAGAGGCTCTTTGCTATTTGGTTGCAGGGTTGTTTGAGAGAGTCTATCTTCATCCTACGCCTCCCATAGATTGATAAACCTTAGGTCATCCACTTGAGGGGAATTTGCTATTGTCCTACAAACCTGTGCACTTGCAGGCCTAACAACGTCTACAAGAAGAAGGTTGTGTAGTAGACATCAGGGGGCTTCCAGCCGCGATGTCTCCGGCCTGTTGAAGCTCCTCTGCGCAGCTCTAATTTCCGAGCCCATCTCCTTGGCCGCATCTAGGGCCTTCTTCATGTCAGCCAACTTTGCCTGATTCTCCTTTTCGAGGAGCTTATACCGGTTGGCGGCATCCCTCAGCTCCACAGCCATCTCGGCTATTTTGTCTTCCTTCGGCGATGAGCAGCATGTTCATCTCTCAAACCTTCGGTCGCCTTTAGGGAAGCCGCATTGCTAGCCTAGGCTTGTTCCTTGGCTAGGGCAAGTTCCGCCCTCAGGGCCTCCACGGCGGTAGCTCTGCCTGCAGGCACAGCATATCATATTAACATTATGCTCCTCTCTAATATTTACTAAACAAATGAGGAAAAATGAGCACATACTCTGTGACGCGTCAAGCTGCTTGTTTACAAGCGTGATGTCGGCGTCCATCACATTAATCTGTCACCTTAGTTTGGCGAATTCAGCGGACCGGTCTACCGCCGGACCCTTAGCAACCTGCGCTTGAATGCAGTGTGATCATTACCTGGGAGTATGATCCTCTGTTTGCCGCCTAGGGCTTCCAACCAAAGTGTCAGGGGCTACTATCTATACGAAGCACACCAATCGTGTGCGGTACAATCAAAAAATTACGTGTCTTGTTGCGTACCTCAAAGCCTTTGAGCAGGCTCGTAAAAGCTTCATTTAACCCATTTGTGGCGGATTAAATCTTCTCTAGCACCGTACCCATTAACGTACGGTGATCCTCCGAGATAGCATCTTCCTCCAGAAGGCCCGTCAGGGTGTTCGGTCGGGAGCCGGACTATCCCGGACCCTTCTTACTGCCCTCCATGGGAGCCGAACACGCCAGGCTTGGGGTGGCCGAAGTGTTAGCTTCTGGCCGCGGCGGATCCGGACTCCTCCGTGACGACACCTCAGGGTCGCCCGCTCCATGGGGCGGAGAGGCAGGTGGGGTTTCACTCTCCATCATCTCCGGAAGAAGATCCCCTGAAGACAAACTCTGCTACTAACCGGTCTGCGAAAGATAGATCCTGGTTATTGTTCTCGAAGGAGGAAGCAATATCTTTTTATTCACGATTAACTTACAGCTCGGTGGAGGGCTGGCCCGTTTGCGGGCATGGTGCGGTGAGGGCGCCCTCCGGGGCAAGGCCCCCTGGTGAAGTTTTCTTCCCTTGTTTAGGCACCTCTGTTTCCAAGTCTTCAGAGGCGGCACTTTTCTTCCCGCGGGGGGAGAAAGCCTTGGATTCACCTCCCCAATTATCCTCCTTCGTGGAGACAGTAATTCCCCCGGTTTGGATGTGCAATGTGTGAAGCTCGGCTTCTCTATTCTTCCCTTCCCCTTTCCCTGAGGGTGCTTGGCTTAGCGCACGCCTCAGCATCCTGGCTATTGCAGGACTAGGCGAGCCTTCGAGAAGTGGGGCCATACACCTGATACTCTCTGCCTAGCTGAGCCAATCCTGGCCGCGGACAAGTTTTCAGAATAATGTTGTGATAAATATAAATGGAGTGTTCGGTTACAGGGTTACTTACTTGGGTATCTGGGCGGTTGCAGCTCAGGCCCGCATCCTCGATGGTGTCCGGACACTTTACTTGTGGTCCGAAGAATAGCTTATACATCCCTTCGAGCGTCATGCCGAAGAAGTGTTGAATGGTTCGCGGACCTTCTGGATTGAACTCCCACATCCGGAGAGGTCGACGTTTGCACGCAGGGCCCGTCGAACTAGCAGTACCTGAATGATTTTGACAAGATTGATATCCCTCTCAAGAAGCTCCCGAATGCGGCCCTGCAATGTCGGTACGTCATTGGCAGACCCCCAGTCCAGTCCCACATTGGCCCACGACGCCAGTTGACGCGGAGGGCCTGAGCGGAAGCCGGGGGCAACCGCCCACTTTGGGCCTCGGGGAGCTGTGACGTAGAACCACCTTCGTTGCCACAGATCGGACACCTCCAGGAAGGAACCCTCTGGCCATGGGGCATCGGCGTTTCTGCTTATTGCAGCGCCTCCGCATTCCACGTGTCGCCCCTTGATCACCTTCGGCTTCACATTGAAGGTCTTGAGCCATAAGCCGAAGTGTGGGGTGACATGGAGGAAGGCTTCACACATGACGATAAACGACGAGATGTGAAGGATGGAATCCGGATCTAGATCGTGAAAATCTAGCCCATAATAGAACATGATCCCTCTCACGAAGGGATCTAGGCTAAAACCTAAGCCTCGGAGGAAGTGAGAAACGAATACAACGCTCTCGTTGGGTTCGGGAGTGGGGATGACCTGACCTAGAGCAGGAAGCCTGTGCTTGACGTCGGCGGTCAGATATCTGGCCTCCCTGAGCTTCGCAATATCCACCTCTGTGACGGAGCAGGCCATCCACCGGCCTTGAAGGTTGGATCCGGACATAATCGAAGATCCGAAGTGCCTCAGCTTGAGCTTCGGGTGTTAGAACTCGGGATGCGGAAAGGCGCAAGCGTGGTAAGAAAGGGATAGGCCTCGACCCCTCTATAAAGGGGGGATATCAAGCGTCCTCAACGTAACCATTTGGGACTTGCCTAAAAACACAGAGCCATGCCAACAGCGTAGTTGGGTTACCCGCACCCGTATTGATGAGAATCCCATGATAAGGGGGGCACGGTCTCTGCTTCGACAAGGCATGCCAATAAAACCACCTTGTAGTGCGTGTCGTGGCAGGCTAAGAAAAAAACGGTTCGTATTAAACCAGGCCACGGCATAAGGATACGCTGTGAAAAGTTGTCAGCAGATTGGATTTGTAAAGCATCGTGCTCTCTATGTGGTGTGTGGAAATTATTTTGCAGAGCCGGACACAATTTAAGTGTTCGAAATTTACTTTGGAGTATTCGGAGATGGAACCCGCCTTGCAATGCCGAAGACAATCTGCATGCCGGACTCATCATCATTGAAGCATGGTTCAGGGGCTACTGAGGGAGTCCTGGATTAGGGGGTATCCGGACAGTCGGACTATATACTTCGGTCGGACTGTTGGACTATGAAGATACAAGATTGAAGACTTCGTCCCGTGTCCGGATGGGACTCTCCTTTGCGTGGAAGGCAAGCTTGGCGATTCGCATGTTAGATCTCCTTCTCTGTAACCGACTCTGTGTAACCCTAACCCCCTCCGGTGTCTATATAAACTGGAGGGTTTAGTCCATAGGACAACAACAATCAGAATCATAGGCTAGCTCTTAGGATTTAGCCTCTACGATCTCGTGGTAGATTAACTCTTGTAATACTCATATCATCAAGATCAATCAACCAGGAAGTAGGGTATTACCTCCATCGAGAGGGCCCGAACCTGGGTAAACATCGTGTCCCCAGTCTCCTGTTACCATTAGCCTTAGATGCATAGTTCGGGACCCCCTATCCGAGATCCACCGGTTTTGACATGGACAATGACGATGGCGATGATTTCCCCGGCTAACAACTCCGCCGGAGCCCTAGATTGGTTCTTCCCAAGTTCCACCTTGAGATGGCGGCGCTTCATCCCAAAAGCTTCCTTCTGATTTTTTTCCAGGTCAAAACACACCATATAGCAAAAGATGGGCGTCAAAGGCCTGACAGGGGGCCCACAAGGATGGGGGGCGCACCCTCCACCCTTGTGGCTAGCTGGTGGCCCCCTCTGGTACTTTCTTTTCCCAATATTTTTTATATATTCCAAAAATATTCTCCATGAAGTTTGAGGACTTTTGGAGTTGTGAAGAATAGGTCTCTAATATTTGCTCCTTTTCCAGTCCAGAATTCCAGCTGCCGGCATTCTCCCACTTCATCTAAACCTTATAAAATAAGGGAGAAAAGGCATAAGTATTGTGATATAATGTGTAATAACAGCCCATAATGCAATAAATATCAATATAAAAGCCTGATACGTAATGGACGTATCAACTCCCCCAAGCTTAGACCTCGCTTGTCCTCAAGCGAAAGCCGATATCAAAAAATATGTCCACATGTTTAGAGATACAGGTGTCGATAAAATAAAATACAGACATAAGGCATCATGATCATCTTTAGAATAGCAGCATATATTGTCATATAATTTCTTATGCTAAAGTAACAATTCGTTCACAAGATAAAGCATGAATCAGAAAACTCATTGAAAACTAACAAACTATGATCTCAGCCATTGAAGTAATTGCAATTTATCATAACATCGGAAAGAGTCAATATAAGAGCTTTTCAGCAAGTTCACACACTCAACTATCAATTAATCTTTCAGAATTGCTAAAACTCACATGATACTTATGGGTTCAAAGTTTCAGTCGGACACAGAGAAACATAGGGGCTTATAGTTTCGCCTCCCAACCTTTTACCTCAAGGGTGATGTCAACAATAATACTCTGTGAAAACCTACATCCGAGTGGATATATATATCCGAATCTCTCCAACACACAGAGCTTGCCAAAGGAAAAAGTGTAAAAATGAAAGGTGATGATCACCATGACTCTTGTATAATGGTAGAAGATAAAAGTAAAAGATAGGCCCTTCGTAGAGGGAAGCAGAGGTTGCCATGCGCTTTTATGGTTGGATGCACAAAATCTTCATGCAAAATAACGTCACTTTATATTGCTACTTGTGATAAAGACCTTTATTATGCAGTATGTTGCTTTTATTTCTTCCATATCACAAGTTCGTCTAAAGCTTATTTTCTTCACACTAATAGATCATACATATTTAGAGAGTAATTTTTATTGCTTGCACTGATGACAACTTACTTGAAGGATCTTACTCAACCCATAGGTAGGTATGATGGACTCTCATGGATTTATAGATGTTTGGAAGCACAAGTAGTTTCTCTACTTGGTGCAAAGAATTTGGCTAGCATGAGAGGGAATGGCAAGCTCAACATGTTGGGTGATCCATGACAATACAACTTCTATTCGGATATAAGAAAACATAACCCATTATGTTGTCTTCCTTGTCCAACATCAAATTTTTAGCATGTCATATTTTAATGAGTGCTCACAATTACAAAAGATGTCCAAGATAGTATATTTATATGTGAAGCCTCTCTTTCTTTATTACTTCCTATTAATTGCAACAATGATCAAAACTATGTTTGTCAACTCTCAACAACTTTTATTCATCATACTCTTTATATGTGAAGTCATTACTCTCCATAAGATCAATATATATGATTTTTTATTTCTTTTTATCCTTTATTTTATTTAATTCCCTCAAGATCATAGCAAAATAGCAAAGCCCTCAACTCAAAACTACTCTTTATTATATATAACTCATGGACTCGATTACATAGATAGAGTTCAAAACAAAACTCAAAGCTAGGTCATACTAAAACTTTATTCTACTAGATTAAGATATAACTAGAAGGATCGAACTAAGAAAAACGATAAAGATAAAGATGTGATGGTGATACGATACCGGCGAACCTCCCCCAAGCTTCGCAGTTGCCAAGGGGAGTGCCCATACCCATGTGTTTATTTCTCTTTCTTTGGAGGTGGTGATGATGGAGTTGTTGATGAAGTAGGTTTGTCATCCATCTTCCAAGGCATAGGCTCACCGTCATAGAAAGATGAATGAGTCTCCGGGATCCTCGAATCTGCAGCCAAACTCATCCTCTTAAATCTGTATTCATACTCAAAGTTTTGGTTTTGCAGGTCATAGATCTGCGCTTGGAGATGCTCGATTTTCTCATGAAGCTTGAAGATGGCCTCCTCAATGTTCTTGGCATCCAGCTTGTGATTGTTGGTGATCTCCATGATCATCATGTGATTGGCGTTGAGTCCATGTTCCACCATCCCTTGGCACTTGAAAACTTGTTGATCCATTGCTTCGAGTCTTGTCTCCATGCTTCCGGTATTCTTCGTCCCCTCAACATCATGGATGTGCAGCACCCACTCACGCATCTCAATGGCTTGAGGGTGTCGCAGCACCTTCGCAAGGTAGGGGTTGATGACCTTCTTGAAAAACTTGTCCTTGGGGGAGCTTGGAGACGTCATGGTGATCTAGATCTGTCAGAAAAATAGCTCAAAACAATAAGATGAGATATTGTCGTGGTACTGTGGTCAAAACCTTCGAGAGATTATATAATGAATTTTTACCGATCAAAAGAAGTAGCTTGCAAGAAAACAGAGTCCGGAGGGCACACGAGGTGGCCACAAGATCGGGGAGTGCGCCCAGGGGGGTAGGGCGCGCCCTCCACCCTTGTGGACACCACATGTCTCTTTCGGACTACATTTAATTTTCCTAAGTTTTCAAATATTCCAAAACGGAGAAAAAATGCTATTAGAACAGTTTTGGAGTCGGTTTACTTATCGTAAATTATAGATACGTTGGAGACGTATCATCCACCGACTGGCATGCAACTAGTTTTGCATAAAGGTGGCTGGCGGGTGTCTATTTCTCCTACTTTAGTTGAATCAAATTTGACTATGGCCGGTCCTTGAAGAAGGTTAAAACAACAAACTTGACAAATCGCTGTTGTGGTTTTTGCCGTAGGTAAGAACGGTTCTTGCTAGAAACCCATAGCAGCCACGTAAAACTTGCAACAACAAAGTAGAGGACGTCTAACTTGTTTTTGCAGGGTATGTTGTGATGTGATATGGTCAAGACATGATGTGATATACGTTAGTGTATGATATGATCATGTTTTGTAAGTTATCGGCAACTGGCAGGAGCCTTATGGTTGTCTCTTTATTGTATGAAATGCAAACGCCATGTAATTGCTTTACTTTATCACTATGCATTAGTGATAGTTGTATAAGCAATAGTTGGTGAGACGACCATGGTGCAACGATGGAGATCAAGGTGTCAAGCCAGTGAGATGGAGATCATGACGATGCTTTGAAGATGGAGATCAAAAGCACAAGATGATGATGGCCATATCATGTCACATATTTTAATTGCATGTGATGTTTATCTTATATGCATATTATTTTGCTTAGAATGACGGTAGCACTATAAGATGAACCCTTCACTAAATTTCAAGGTAAAAGTGTTCTCCTTGAGTATGCTCCGTTTCGAAAGTTCGTCGTTTCAAGACACCACGTGATGATCGGGTGTGATAGACTCTATGTTCACATTCAACGGGTGTAAGATAGTTTTACCCATGCAGAATACTTGGGTTAAACTTGACGACCCTAGCATGTACAGACATGGCCTCGGAACACTAGAGATCAAAAGGTCGAATATGAGTCATATAGTAGATATGATCAACATAGAGATGGTCACCATTGATGACTACCCCATCTCACGTGATGATCGGACATGGGTTAGTTGATATGGATCATGTATCACTTAGAAAACTTGATGGATGTTGATTTAAATGGGAGTTCATTAGTAATTTGATTAGTTGACCTTAATTTATCATGAACTAAGTCCTGATAGTATTTGGAAATCTATTTTGTAGATCAGTAGCTCGCGATATAGCTCCCTTATCTTTATATGTTCCTAGAGAAAAATAAGTTGAAAGATAATAGTAGTAATGATGCGGACTGGGTCCGTGATCTGAGGATTATCCTCATTGCTGGACAGAAGAATTATGTCCTTAATGCACCGCTAGGTGATAGACCTATTGCAAGAGCAGATGCAGACGGTATGAACATTTGGCAAGCTCGATATGATGACTACTTAATAGTTTAGTGTGCCATGCTTTACGGCTTAGAACCTGTCATGGATTTGTCACGGCAGATGTCCTAATGAAAGGACTTAGTCACGGAGCCATCGCTACGGGTTAACTCGAAGGGGTTAAAGCGGACACAAAGACACGAGGGTTTTATACTAGTTCGGCCCCTCCGATGAAGGTAAAAGCCTACGTCTACTTGTGATGGAATTGATGTGGTCTCGATGGCTAGGGAGCAAACAAGCTTCGCCTAGGCTCGAGTTGTAGTTGTCTGTCTTGAACTGCCGCCGGGTCGTCCCCTTATATACACGGGTGACACCTGCCGGTCCATAGAGTCCCAACCGGTTCATACTCGTATCCCGGTTGGTATCTCTCTATTCCTAACTTACAACACAAGTTATACATCAGGCCGGTTTACGGCTACAGGTTCTAAACCGACTATAGGCCTTGGGCCTTCATGTGCTTATACTACTAATGAAGTTAACCCGGCCTAAGCTGGCCGGTTCACGCCCAGTGGTAATATCCCCAACATTAGGCCCCAGACTGATTTGAACTGGTTCATGTCAATCCTTCACAAAAATCTTTGTCTTGGACATCTTCTGGTAATTGGTAAACTGCCATGTCGTCATCATTTCTGGTTGCTGTAAACCGGCATGACGTCATCACGAAGTTTATCATTTATGATGCCCTCCTTTACCAATAGATCTGCAATATCTAGGTCATCAGCTCCACGTCCAAAATTTTAGCTCCTGGATTTGCGCGCCTGACCTAACTCTGTCGCCTTATAAATAAGACCGAAGGGTCATTTCTTTTTCTTCCCTTCGTCTCTTCTCCTTTGTATTCCTCGCGTCGCCAGCCTTGGAGCTCCGCCGCCGCTGTCGACCTCTGCTTCGTCTTGGGTCGCTGCATCAACCTGAACGCACCAGAGTACTGCGGTACCTTTCCGCGTCTTCTCCGTCTCCGGTAAACCTTCTTCTCTTCTTGATCTAGATCTATTCTTTAGGGTTTCCTGTTCGCGCAGTGTTCATCGCTTACTCATACTCGTACCCTGACCCTTGAATAAATCTGTGAACCTCTGCTCTGTTTAGTAGTAATCTTTTAACATCCGCCTGTAATTTCACACCTAAGTCCAGAGATCTCACGTACATATCCGCTCAATGGTTCACTTCCGTTCTGCCTCACTCTTCTGAATATTTTTCTGTTTTTCTGAGCTTGCTGTAGATCCACTGCTGTAATAGGATTTTGTGAAACCTGTTTCTGCATACTTAGCCATCCACAACTTCGATTGCTTCCAACGTTTAGATCAGGCGGTTTAACTTAACATAGAAAAAGTTAGTAAACCGGTATATACCATTAGTCCCCTTGTTGAACTGCCATAATCATAATGATGCCACGTCATAGAAATCCGGTTTATGTGTACTGCCTCCGGTTTAACATTTGCTCAGATCAACACCTTCTTTTATCCAACATATTCTTGAACCGGAATCACCTATTTCTTGTAGATCTCACCATGGCCAAACAAGTATATGAATGTAATTGGGTTCCTTCTCGCATCACAAAAACTCAGCTGGATGACTTAGTCCTGATTGGCGCTTTAGACAGCAAAGATACTATCCACTGGAGGGTTCCTGGTGATGAATGTCCTCCCACCCCTCAAGAGGGGGAAGTTGTGGTCTTCGCAGATCATTTGGCCCGGGGTTTCAAACCGCCCGGTTCAAAGCTTTATCGGGATGTATTGGCCAATTTTCAGCTCCGTCCACAAGATATTGGCCCTAATTCCCTTACCAATCTATGTCACTTTCAAGTGCTCTCTGAGGTATACCTTCAAGAGGAGCCTTCAGCCGAGCTATTTAGAGACTGCTTCCACTTAAACTGCCACACTGAGTTTACCGACAGCCCCAATACTGAATTGGGCGGTATGGCAATTCAGAAGAGGAAAGAGATCACTTATCCTCACGTCAAACTACATACTCACCCCATGGAGTGGAATGCAACTTGGTTTTATTGCAAAGACACCTCCCGTGACAATGAAAATCCCTTGCCTGGCTTCCGTCCGAAGCGGCTCAGCAACACTCACCCCTTTCCACAAAGACTAAGTGCCAAGGAGAGAAGTAAATATGCCCCACAGCTGTCCAAACTCCAAGCCTTTATGGCAAACGGTTTAACGGGAATAGACCTTGCACGTTGTTGGATATCATGGAGCATATTGCCTCTCAGCCGGCGCTCCGGTTTGATGTGCAAATATACTGATAGCGTCGATGACCCACTCCGACACACTAAAATCCAACTCTCTGATGAGGAAATCACAGATTCTGTGAAGAAGATGTTGAATGAACCGGAGCACCTCTGCGCTCAAACCGGTCTGCTTCCTTACTGCGCCACCAACAAACCGCCAGCTGTAAGATTTTGATTATTCTGTTATTGAACCTGTTACTGCTTTCTCCTTCTGACATTAATTACTGCTGAACCAGGGTAATAATCCGTTTTGGAGCAAGAAGCTTCCACAAGACAAAACGGAGAAAGCAGGGCGGTCAACCCGGCCCAAGACCAAGGTTATCAAGAAGCCAGATCATAAGAGGAAAACCACCGCTTCATCTGATCCAGCTATTGATGATGATGTGGGTAACCCGGACCTTGAGGTAGAACTTGATTCACTAGGCTTACTTTTTACACGCCTTATTGATAATGATGCTTGTCAGGACGACGCTGAAGCCAGCAATGCTGAAGTCGCCGAGGTAACTATTCTCTCTTCCGATTCAGAGATCTTGCCTTTGCCCAAATTCCGCCAGGCAAACCGGAAAGTTAAATTTTCTCATCCTCTTGCTTACTTGGATCCCGAATTTCTTATGAAGACTCAGCAACATGAAGCTCGCCGCACGACCCGGCACAGCGGCCAGGTAGTTACCTCCGCCGGTTTACCAAATAGTCCGGTTCGAAAACGCCACTCCGAGGTCTCCGACCTCTTTATTGATTTATATCCTAAAGCGGGTTTCTTCCGTCAGCCTCTTAATCCGTCCGACTCTGATTATCAGGTTACTTCACATTCATCCTCTGGTGAATCGTCTGCCACTCAGCTGCCGCCACTGAAAACGGTTCTTGGGTAAGCTAGTTTGAATATATGCTTCCTGTATACTGCAAAATAACTTATATTGTTCCTTGACTCTTTATTTTCCTTTCAGGGCTAAACCTAAACCGAGCAAGAAGGCCCGCCTGGACAAAGCTGCTGAAGAAGATGTCGCCCCAGAACAGGATAAAGCACCAGATCTTGAAGCGTTTGCTCATGATGACATTCCCAATGATCCTCCTTTTCAATACGATGCTATTCCTGAGGAAAGGCCTATCAATACCTCAGTTTCTGCTGATCCGCCTGCCAGCTCCGTCCGGATTGAAAAATCCCGCAGTCCTACTGATAAATCGACTGCACCAACGCAAAGCAGTGAATCTAAGGATGATGATGTTGTAATTACCGGCGTAGGTCGCTTTGAACCAGGGAATCCTGTTGCTTTAACCAGGCATACAGTGAAAGAGGATTTTTCTGCCAAGAACAAAGGCAAATGGGATGTAGAACTAGAAACATATGCTGCTCTGAGTGCCCAAGATCTGCATTCTGGTTACTTGAACCGGCTATATACTAGCTGTGACTATGAAGCTGGCCTGGTAAAGATGATGAGAGACAAATTTGAGGTAACTACCTTATGCGTCTTCTTTCTTTACTTACTGCCACTATTAATCCTCCTTGCCCCCAAGGGCCGGTTTGTAACCTTCTTCAAACCGGGACTTGAACACAATCCTCAGTACTTTGAAATCCGTCAATGTAGCCCCCAAGGGCCGGTTCAACTTAACATAATTAAACCGGGACTCCAATAGCGATTGTAACATCAGGACATAATTGAGCAAATAGCCATTAGCCCCCAAGTGCCAAGTTGAATACCTGTATTGAGCTTGGGACTTTGTAAGATATGAAAATTGAAGGTGCATTAGCCCCCAAGTATCAAGCATATAACTTGGTATGTGGTTGATACTTCAAATTATTGTACCGTTTTGTTTAAAACCGAATACTGTCTGTATGCAGGCTGAAGTAAGGGTCAAAGAGGACCGGATTACTGATCTGCAGGAAACCCTGAAAACCCAACAGGCTGAAACAGACAAGGCAAGGGACGAATTAACCAGCGCCTTGAGCATCACTGAACAGCTGAAGGAGGGCTTCAAGAAAGAGCGGGCTGACTGGGCCACTGAGGATGCCGCCTTGATAAAAAGAACTGAAAATGCTGAAGCTGCCCTTAAACCGGTGGTAGATGAGCTGACCGCCGTGAAGCGGCAAATACACTCCATGACCGCTGCTATCTTTGGTAAGCTCCTTGTAGTTTATATGACAACTCTGGCTTGCTTATAATAAATCCGGTTTGAGATCATCCCTGTATTGTTGCAGGTACACGCATTGGGCACTTAGGGTCAGATGTGCGGAAGAAACGGAAGGCTGCCTACACCTTAGTTGAACAACTGTATACCGGAGCACAACGGATCATCACCACGGCCTCTCATAACAATCCGGCCCCCTCCTTAATCCAGGACACTCTTAATAGGTTGTCAACACTTCCTGCCCGGATTGAAGAGCTGAAAAAATCTGCTGCTCGAACCGGAGCCATTAACGCCTTGATCTGGGCAAAGGCATGGGTGCCAGATTTCGATCCTGTGGAGGCAGCTCAAGGCTATCCCAGCCTGAAGGAAGACGGCTCCGAGTTCAATGAAGATGATTTGAGGGCAATAAACCGTGCAGTGCGCCCGCTGGCTTGTCAATTAGCTAAAGAGGCAGACTTGATGCATTACCAAGCGCAATACAACGATCAGAACAAGCGAGTGCCTGCCCCAACTCTTGAAGCGGAGAATCTGATTCCTCCAATCCGTAAGCATACTTACGCCCCTGATATTGAACCGTCTTCTCTGATCCATGAAGAGGTTGTGTTCCAAGCTTTAATGGGAATCGACTGGACCACTGTTGATTTCCAGCCAATGGATAGAGACGAGGAAGCTGAAGCGGTGCAGGATGATGAGGAGGCTTGAACCGGAGGCCGGTTTAGATAGCTGTCTTTGAAATCCTTCCAAAATAACAATGATCTTATTTGGGCACCGTGTTGCCTTGTAATAGGATAGTTAATACTTCTGCCTTGAATACGCCTTCGCGCATAAGTACTGATGCTTTTGCTTGAAAAACCTCAATTTATATTGCCTGCAATTAGAAGAACTTGGACTTCGGTGGCGGTTATACCACCAGCCGGTTTATGATCTGGATATATATATATCAGCAATGTATTCAAAACATATAACAAAATAGGCGATACAAAGTACCTGCCATAACTGGTCATGAAAGCTGGCTTAGCCAGGCTTGAAGCGGAAGTTTAATAAACCATTACCGTCAAAGGGGGAGAAAATAGCTCCCATATAGACCGTGCTGGGTCGTTACAAGCCCCCCTATTACTCCATGATGTTAACAGGAAGGGTAAACCGGGCATATTGCTCCGGATTAAAAATGAACCGAATCCGCCAGCTGAACCGGCAAAAAGTGTTGTTGGTTTAAAGGAAACACAACGAAATTTAAGAAATAGCCAAGAAAGATGGAAACAAAGGCAATGATGAAAAACCGTTTGCAAAAGATATGCTATACTGAGCTGATCAGATGGTGTTACCATGGTCGGACAGGACTAAGCCCCCAGTAGGAGTGACAATAGTTCAAGTCAGCCAGGTCCCCAAATGAAACCGTGGCATATATGCCAATCAAAAGGCGTGGCAATGGTTCGGGTTCGACCAATCCCCCAAGTGATTTTGTGGCCTTAGGCCGATCAAGAGGCATGACTGGTTCAGACTTGACCATGTCCCCAAGTGATCTGGTGGCTTTCGCCTATCAAAAGGTGTCGCGTTGGTTCGGACACGACCCAGGCCCCAAGTGATATATAAAAAGAAAGCAAATTTCAAGGGGTAAACCGGAGGCCGCTTTAAAACAGAACTACTCCATGTAACCACGCATGATAAGGATAGAGACCCCGCTTTAGCTGAGGCTCCAGTTTTATTATATGAAAGATAATATATACACTGTCATAATATGTACATAGATAGAGCCAATGGCTCAGGTGTAGTAAGGCCGAAGATGAGCTATGTTCCACGGCCTGTTGGTCTCCTCCTCTGATGTGCGTGAGTCATTGTGCTCTCGAATATCAATCAGATAATATGAGCCGTTGTGCAGATTCTTGCTGACCACGAAAGGCCCCTCCCAAGGTGGGGATAACTTGTGCATATCTGTCTGGTCTTGGATGAGTCGAAGCACCAAGTCTCCTTCTTGAAAAGTTCTGGTTCTAACCCGGCGACTGTGATAGCGACGAAGATCTTGCTGATAAATCACCAAACGGGCAGCCACTATATCACGCTCCTCGTCCAATAGGTCCAAAGCGTCCTGCCGTGCTATCTCATTGTCCGCTTCAACATAAGCTGCCACACGAGGCGAATCGTGCCGGATATCACTAGGGAGAACTGCCTCCACTCCGTAGACCATAAAAAACGGCGTGTATCCTGTGGATCGATTGGGCGTAGTATTGATAGTCCATAGCACAAATGGTAGCTCTTCAACCCAACATCCTGGTGTTCTTTGCAATGGAACCATAAGCCGGGGTTTGATGCCTCGCAAGATCTCTTGATTAGCCCGTTCTGCCTGTCCATTGGACTGGGGGTGAGCCACTGACGATACGTCAAGTCGGATGTGCTCACGTTCATAGAACTCCTTCATAGCGCCCTTGGACAAATTGGTACCATTGTCAGTAATGATACTGTGTGGAAAGCCAAACCGGAAAATCACCTTTTTGATGAACTGCACCGCTGTTGCTGCATCACACTTGTTGACAGGCTCCGCTTCAACCTACTTGGTAAATTTGTCAACTGCCACCAAAAGGTGGGTCTTCTTATCCTTCGATCTTTTAAAAGGTCCAACCATATGCAGCCACCAAGTTGCAAACGGCCAAGTAATTGGGATCATCCTCAATTCTTGAGCCGGCACATGAGCACGCCTTGAAAATTTCTGACAGCCATCACACCGTTTAACCAAGTCCTCCGCATCAGCATGCGCTGTCAACCAGTAGAATCCGTGACGAAACGCCTTTGCCACCAGAGACTTTGAACCGGCGTGGTGTCCACAATCCCCTTCATGGATTTCTCTTAAGATTTCACAGCCTTCCTCAGGAGAAACACAACGTTGAAACGCCCCTGATACGCTGCAATGATGCAATTCACCATTGACAATCGTCATAGACTTGGATCGCCGGACTATCTGCCTGGCTAGAATCTCATCCTCCGGCAACTCTCCCCGGTTCATATACGCAAGATAAGGAACTGTCCAATCCGGAATGACATGCAAGGCTGCCACCAATTGAGCCTCCGGATCAGGAACAGCCAAATCCGCTTCACCTAGGAGCTTGACTGACGGGTTGTGCAACACATCAAGAAAGACATTAGGCGGGACCGGTTTGCGCTGCGAACCCAACCGGCTTAAAGCGTCCGCCGCTTCATTCTTTCGATGGTCCATGTGATCCACTTGATAACCCTTGAAATGACCTGCAATATTATCCACTTCACGATGATAGGCGGCCATGAGCGGGTCCTTAGAATCCCAAGTGCCAGACACTTGTTGAGCCACGAGGTCCGAGTCATCGAAGCACTTAACCCGGCTTAAGTTCATCTCCTTAGCCATCCGGAGACCATGGAGCAAGGCTTCGTACTCGGCTGCATTATTAGTACAAGGGAACATTAAGCGGAGAACATAACAAAACTTATCACCTCATGGGGAAGTTAATACGACTCCAGCCCCCGAGCCTTCCAATTGCCTGGATCCATCAAAATGAATAGTCCAATATGTGTGATCCGGCTTCTCCTCTAGTGCCTGCAAGTCCGTCCAATCATTGATGAAATCAACAAGCGCTTGAGACTTCACCGCCGTCCAAGGCACGTACTTCAATCCCTGTGGCCCAAGCTCTATAGCCCACTTGGCAATTCGGCCAGTCGCCTCCCGGTTCTGTATGATATCGCCCAAGGGAGCTGAACTGACCACTGTGATGGGGTGCCCTTGAAAATACTGCTTCAATTTCCGGCTTGCCATGAAAACTCCATACACCAGCTTCTGCCAATGCGGATACCTTTGCTTGGATTCAATAAGCACCTCGCTGATATAATAAACCGGCCGCTGAACCAGATATTCCTTGCCTGCCTCCTTGCGCTCCACCACAATAGCCACGCTAACTGCCCGAGCATTGGCCACTACATATAATAATAACGGCTCCTTGTCGACCGGAGCCGCAAGAACGGGCGGATTGGCTAATTGCCGCTTCAAGTCCTCCAATGCTTCATCAGCAGCCGTACTCCAGATGAATTGATCTGTCTTTATCAGCATCTGGTACAAAGGAATAGACTTCTCTCCGAGGCGGCTGATAAACCGGCTCAGTGCGGCGATCCGACCCGCCAAACGCTGAACATCATTGATACACTTCGGTTTAGCCAGGGAGGTGATGGCCGTAATCTTCTCCGGATTAGCCTCAATTCCTCTGTTGGACACAGAAAACCCAGTAACTTGCATGCCGGAACACCAAAGACACACTTGGTCGGGTTAAGAATCATCTTGTAAACCCGCAAGTTGTCAAAGGTTTCCTTCAAATCATCCACGAGTGTCTCCTTCTGTCTTGACTTGACCACAATATCATCCACATAGGCGTGCACATTGCGACCGATCTGTTTATGCAGGCAATTCTGTACACACCGCTGATAAGTGGCTTGGGCACTCTTGAGCCTGAAGGGCATAGATACATAGCAGAAGGCTCCAAAAGGAGTAATAAACGCTGTCTTCTCCTGGTCCTTAACCGCCATTTTGATCTGATGATATCCAGAATATGCATCCAAAAATCTCAAACGCTCACAACCCACCGTGGCATCAATGATCTGGTCAATGCGGGGGAGGGCAAAAGGATCTGCTGGACAAGCCCTGTTAAGATCCGTGTAATCCACACACATACGCCAAGTGCCGTTTTTCTTAAGAACCAGCACCGGATTAGCAAGCCACTCTGGATGGAACACCTCAATGATAAAACCAGCTGCTAAGAGCCTGGCCACTTCCTCTCCAATGGCTTTGCGCCTCTCTTCGTTAAACCGGCGGAGAAATTGCTTTACCGGTTTATACTTAGGATCCACATTAAGAGTGTGCTCAGCGAGTTCCCTCGGTACACCTGGCATGTCAGAAGGTTTCCATGCAAAAATGTCCCGATTCTCACGGATGAACTCGATGAGCGCGCTTTCCTATTTAGGGTCCAAGTTGGCACTTACAGTGAACTGCTTGGACGAATCGCCGGGCACGAAGTCAACAAGCTTGGTCTCAGCTGCCGATTTGAACTTCAGATCCGAATCATGTTCCGTGGTTGGCTTCTTCAAAGGGGTCATGTCCGCCGGATCAACATTGTCCTTATAGTATTTCAACTCCTCCGTGGCACAGACCGACTCTGCATAAGCCGCATCACCTTCCTCACATTCCAAAGCAACCTTACGGCTCCCATGAACCGTTATCGTCCCCTTGTAACCCGGCATCTTGAGCTGCAAGTAGATATAACAAGGCAGCGCCATGAATTTGGCATAAGCCGGCCGCCCAAACAAGGCGTGATACGGGCTCCAGATCTTCACCACCTCAAAGGTTAGTTTTTCAGACAGGGAATCATGCTCGTCCCCAAAAGCCACGTCCAGGGCTATCTTACCAACAGGATATGCTGATTTGCCAGGCACCACACCATGGAACATTGTATTAGACGGTCTGAGATCTTTGTCTGTTAGCCCCATGCGGCGGAATGTCTCATAATACAGGATGTTAATACTGCTCCCTCCATCCATGAGCACCTTGGTGAATTTATAACCTCCTACCTGAGGGTCTACCACTAATGCTAGCTGGCCCAGATTGTCAACCCGAGGTGGGTGGTCCTCTCTGCTCCACACGATAGGCTGCTCCGACCAGCGTAAGTAACGTGGTACAGCCGGTTCAACAGAGTTCACTGCTCGCTTGTGGAGCTTTCGGTCGCGTTTATCCATGCTAGTTGTAAAAACATGATATTGCCCATTGTTCAACTGTTTTGGCTGGCTCTGATAACCCGACTGCTGCTGCTGCTGCTGCTGCTGCTGGCTGTTCTGATTATTCTGGTTGTTGTGACCGCCCTGATTGAGACCTGAAACGGAAGCTCCATCATGGCCCGGCCCATGGAAACCGGATCCTGAACCGCCACCTGACCCGCGGTCATACCGGAAGGCATTAGAGTTTTTAAACTCCTGTATAATATAACAATCCTTCCAAAGGTGGTTAGTCGGCGCCTCCTTCGTCCCGTGCTTTGGGCAAGGCTGATTCAACAAATAATTCAAACGATCTGCATTAGGATTTGGAGCCCCATTACGATTTGCTGCTTTACCTCTGCGCCGCTGACCCCTGTCCTGTGCGTTAGTGTTAGGCACAAAGTCCATGCTGCCATCCGCCTTGTGCTTGCCCCCGTTTCCATGACCCGCCGGTTTGTACTGTTGCCCCTTGGAGTTTCTATTCTTCTTTCCCTTCCCTGCTTCATCATCGTCAGTCTCGGGATCCTTGGTACTATCCGAATCAGCATACTTCACTAAAGCGGCCATGAGAGTTCCCATGTCGTTACAAAACCTCTTCATGCGCCCCAATTTCAATTTTAAGGGCTTAAACCGGCAGTTGCCCTCCAGGGTTAAGATCGCAGAATCAGCATTGATCCTATCAGACGAGTGCAAGACTTCCGAAATGCGGCGCACCCAATGGGTGGTTGACTCTCCGTCCTCCTGAACACAAGCCGCCAGGTCTACTATGGACTTGGGCTACTTACACGTATCTTTGAAATTCTGGATAAACCGGGCCCGCAACCGGGCCCATGAGCTGATAGAATTGGGCGGCAGGCTCTTCAACCAAGTACGGGCCGTGCCCTCAAGCATCATGGTGAAGTACTTTGCACACGCGGTCTCATCCACGTCTAGCATCTCCATGGCCATCTCATAACTCTCTACCCACGCTTCCGGAGACAAATCGGCGGTGTAATTCGGCACCTTGCGCGGACCCTTGAAATCCTTGGGCAGGCGTACATTGCGTAAAGCGGGGACTAAACAAGGCACTCCCAAAGCGGATGCAACCCCTGGCCCAGCCGAGGTGGTAGGACGAACCGGTGTAAGCTGATCCGCCTCGTTCTGTGCTGCTAACTAGGCCTCCCTTCGTGCTCGAGCCTGGTCCACCACATCCTGAGCATCGCGAACACCACCTGCCGGGTTATTGCCACGGGCCACTTCACGGCCTCGTGCATTGCTCGATATGGCCGGTTCATCCATGCATCTGCTATAGCTCCGGCTTGGACGAGGTGTGGAATGAATCCGATCGCGGCGGTATGAATATGCCTCCTGTTGAATCAGCGCGGTTCGGACAAGTTCCTTAACCCGGCGTGTCTCTATCACTTGCGGAGAATCCCCTTCAACCAGGATAGCATCTAATCGCGCAGCAGCTGCAACAAGATTGTCCATAGGATTAGAATAATGACCCGGAGGTGTCTGAATCGGCGGAGGAATCACAATGTTCTGTTGAGGAGGTTCCATCAGGTGGGGTTGAACCGTCACCCCTGGCCCTGGTGCCTCGATCCGGTTTGCTTCCAGGTACTGTGGCGGATTACTGGGTCCAGCTCCCGGAGTGTGAAAGAGATTTCGAGGGTCAAACCCTAACGGCAGGCGTGATCTGTGCTTCCGCTTCAAAACCTCCTGTGATGCGTTCTGGTCAAGCATGAGCTTATAAGCCTGGGCGTCCAAAGCGGCCCGCTCTGCGGCCATCCTGTCCCTTTCTGCCGCCAGATCTGCTTTGGCTTGTACAATCTGCTCTCTCACCTTTGCAATCTCTGCATCATGGGCCTCCTGATCCGCCGGATTGGCCTCTACCATAAGCGCGGCTAGTGCATCAAACAGGTCAGACAGAACTTGAACCGGTGGGCGCACAGGGCCTCCTGCCCCTGCTGTCGCTGCGGCTGCTGATCCGGAGTGCATTGCTGCGGCGGTCGAAGAGTGATTCGCCGCCTGTGTGCCGGCCATGAATATTCCAACCCGGTTGATCTGACCTGGGGGTCCGGAATACTGTCGCCATCGGAACAGCCCCTAACCTGGTCGTCTTGCAACTGGTATAGCGATTCGGTTTCCCCGGTTGAGGACTCGTCACCGGAATAGACGACGGTCTCGCTACCGTGTTCTGACTCGTCCTCACGCTCTCCTCCGTGGATGACTCCAACGAAGGCACGCTTCACGGCCGGTTTAGCCTGGGTAGATCTCGCACGCTGAGCCGTCTCGACGAGGTCGGTGCAGATGTCCGGCTCAGGCCCAGGCTCACCGATCTTGCCGATGAAAACGTGTATGCCACCAAAGGGGACCCGGTACCCGTGCTCGATCGAATCGGCCTCGGGACCCCATCACGCGTCGTCGATGTAGATCTTGCCGCGACGACTCTTGGTCATCTGGCCCACAGCATAGCCTTCGAGTCCTTTGAGCTTGCCCTCCAAGATCGTCAAACCATCGTGCGATAGCCCCACGGTGGGCGCCAACTGTCGTGGATTTGTCACGGCAGATGTCCTAATGAAAGGACTTAGTCGTGGAGCCATCGCTACGGGTTAACTCGAAGGGGTTAAAGCGGACACAAAGACACGAGGGTTTTATACTAGTTCGGCCCCTTCGATGAAGGTAAAAGCCTACGTCTAGTTGTGAGGGAATTGATGTGGTCTCGATGGCTAGGGAGCAAACAAGCTTCGCCTAGGCTCGAGTTGTAGTTGTCTGTCTTGAACCGCCGCCGGGTCGTCCCCTTATATACACGGGTGACGCCCGCCGGTCCATAGAGTCCCAACCGGTTCATACTCGTATCCCGGTTGGTATCTCTCTATTCCTAACTTACAACACAAGTTATACATCAGGCCGGTTTACGGCTACAGGTTCTAAACCGACTATAGGCCTTGGGCCTTCATCTGCTTATACTACTAATGAAGTTAACCCAGCCTAAGCTGGCCGGTTCATGCCCAGTGGTAATATCCCCAATAGAACCGGTACTTCAAAAACGTTTTGAACGCCACGAAGCATATGAGATGTTCCCAGAGCTGAAATTGGTATTTCAGAGTCATGCCCTGTCAAGAGGTATGAGACTTCCGATAAGTACGTTGCCTACAAGATGGAGGAGAATGGCTCAACCAGTGAGCATGTGGTCAGAATGTCTAGGTACTACAATCGCTTGAATCAAGTGGGAGTTAATCTTCCAGATAAGATAGTGATTGGCAAAGTTCTCTAGTCACTATCACCAAGCTACTAGAACTTTGTGATGAACTATAATATGCAAGGGATGACAAAAATGATTCTCGAGCTATTCGCGATGCTGAAATCAGCAATGGTAGAAATCAAGAAAGAGCATCAAGTGTTGATGGTTAACAAGACCACTAGTTCCAAGAAAAAGGGCAAGGGAAAGAGAGGTAACTTCAAGAAGAATGGCAAGCAAGTTGCCGCTCCCATAAAGAAGCCCAAAGTTGTACCCAAGCCTGAAACTGAGTGCCTCTACTGCAAAGGAAATGGTCATTGGAAACAAAACTGCCCCAAATACTTGGCGGATAAGAAGGCTGGCAAAGTGAACAAAGGTATATTTGATACATGTTATTGATGTGTACCTTACTAGAATTAATAGTAGCCCCTGGGTATTTGATACCGGTTCAGTTGCTAAGATTAGTAACTCAAAATAGGAGTTGCAGAATAAACAAAGACTTGTTAAGGGCGATATGATGATGTGTGTTGGAAACGATTCCAAGGTTGATACGATCACCATCGCACACTCCCTCTACCTTCGGGATTAGTGTTGAACCTAAATAAATGTTATTTGGTGTTTGCGTTGAGCATGAATATGATTTGATCATGTTTATTGCAATACAGTTATTCATTTAAGTTAGAGAATAATTGTTATTCTGTTTACATGAATAAAACCTTCTATGGTCATACACCCAATGTGAATGGTTTATTGAATCTTGATCGTAGTAATACACATATTCATAATATTGATGCCAAAAGATGCAAAGTTGATAATGATAGTGCAACATACTTGTGGCACCGCCATTTAGGTCATATTGGTGTAAAGCGCATGAAGAAACTCCATGCAGATGGTCTTTTGGAATCACTTGATTATGAATCATTTGCTACTTGTGAACCATGCCTCATGGGCAAGATGAATAAACTCCGTTCTCCAAAACAATGGAGCGAGCCAGTGACTTATTGTAAATAATACATACCGATGTATGCGGTCCAATGAGTGTGGAGACACGTGGTGGGTATCGTTATTTTCTAACCTTCACAAATGATTTGAGTAGGTATGGGTATATCTACTTGATGAAACACAAGTCTGAAACATTTGAAAAGTTCAAAGAAATTTAGAGTGAAGTGGAGAATCATCGTAACAAGAAAATAAAGTTTCTACGACCGGATTGCGGAGGCGAATATTTGAGTTACGAGTTTGGCCTTCATTTAAAACAATGTGGAATTGTTTCACAAGTCACGCCACCTGGAACCACATTGTAATGGTGTGTCCGAACGTCGTAACTGTACTTTATTGGATATAGTGTGTTCTATGATGTCTCTTACCGATTTACCACTATCATTTTGGGGTTGTGCATTAGAGACAGCCGCATTCACATTAAATAGGGCACCATCTAAATCCATTGAGATGACACCGTATGAGATGTGGTTTGGCAAGAAACCTAAGATGTCATTTCTTAAATTTTGGGGTTGCGACACTTATATCAAAAGGCTTCAGCATGATAAGCTCGAACCCAAATCAGAGAAGTGCAACTTCATAGGATACCCTAAGGAAACAATTGGGCACACCTTCTACCACAAATCCAAAGGCAAGATCTTTGTTGCCAAGATTGGAACCTTTCTAGAGAAGGAGTTTCTCTCGAAAGAAGTAAGTGGGAGGAATGTAGAACTTGATGAGGTAATTGTACCTTCTCTCAATTTGGAAAGTAGCACATCAGAGAAATCTATTCCCGTGATGCCTACACCAACTATAGAGGAAGCTAATGATGATGATCATGAAACTTTGGATCAAGTTACTACTGGACTTCGTAGGTTGAACAGAGCATGTTCCGCACCAGAGTGGTATGCTAATCTTGTCCTGGAAGTCATGTTATTAGACCATGGCGAACCTATGAACTATGAAGAAGCTATGATGGGCCCAGATTCCGATAAATGGCTTGAGGCCATGAAATCTGAGATAGGATCCATGTATGAGAACAAAGTGTGGACTTTGGTGGACTTGCTCGATGATTGGCAAGCCATTGAGAATAAATGGATCTTCAAGAAGAAGACAGACGCTGATGGTAATGTCACCATCTACAAATCTCGAGTTGTTGCGAAAGGTTTTCAACAAGTTCAAGGGGTTGACAATGATGAGACTTTCTCACCCGTAGCAATGCTTAAGTCAGTCCGAATCATGTTAGCAATTGCCGCATTTTACAATTATTAAATCTGGCAAATGGACGTCAGAACTACATTCCTTAGAAGATTTCTTAAAGAAGAGTTGTATATGATGCAACCAGAAGGTTTTATCGGTACTAAAGGTGCTAACAAAGCGTACAAGCTCCAGCGATCCATCTATGAACTGGTGCAAGCATCTCGGAGTTGGAATATACCCTTTGATGAGGTGATCAAAGCATATGGTTATATACAGACTTATGGTGAAGTCTGTATTTACAAGGAAGTGAGTGGGAGCTCTGTAGCAATTCTGATATTATATGTGGATGACATATTACTGATTGGAAATGATATAGAATTTCTGGATAGCATAAAAGGTTACTTGAATTAAGAATTTTTCAATGAAAGACCTGAGTGAAGCTGCTTACATATTAGGCATCAAGATCTATAGAGATAGATCAAGATGCTTGATAAGATTTTTAATGAGTACATACCTTGACAAGATTTTGAGGGATTTCAAAATGAATCGGTCAAAGAAGGAGTTTTAGCCTATATTGCAAGGTGTGAAGTTGGCTAAGACTCAAAGCCCGACCACGGCAGAAGATAGAGAGGGAATGGAAGTCATTCCCTATGCCTCGACCATAGGTTCTATAAAGTATGACATGCTGTGTACCAGACCTATTGTGTGCCTTGCCATGAGTTTGGCAAGGATGTACAATGGTCATCCAGGAGTTGATCACTGGACAACGGTCAAAATTATCCTTCAGTACCTTAAAGAGGACTAAGGAAATGTTTCTCAATTACGTTGATGCAAGCTTTGACACCGATCCAGATGACTCTAAGTCTCAATCTGGATACGTATTGAACGTGGGAGCAATTAGCTAGAGTAGCTCCATGCAGAGCATTGTAGACATCGAAATTTGCAACATATATACGTATCTGAATGTGGCAGACCCGCTGACTAAACCTCTCTCACAAGCAAAACATGATCACACCCTAGTACTCTCTGGGTGTTAATCACATGGTGACGTGAACTAGATTATTGGCTCTAGTAAACTCATTGGGTGTAAGTCACATGGCGATGTGAAACTATGGGTGTTAATCACATGGCGATCTGAACTAGATTATTGACTCTTGTGCAAGTTGGAGACTGAAGGAAATATGCCCTAGAGGCAATAATAAAGTAGTTATTTTATATTCCTTATTCATGATAAGGTTTATTATTCATGCTATAATTGTATTGATCAGAAACTTAAATACATGTGTGAATACATAAACAAATATAGTGTCCCTAGTAAGCCTCTACTAGACTAGCTCGTTGATCAAAGATGGTTAAGGTTTCCTAACCATAGACATGTGTTGTCATTTGATAACGGGATCACATCATTAGAAGAATGATGTGATGGACATGACTAGGGCTGGAATTCAAGCCGAGTCAAGCCAGCTCGGCTCGACTTGCTAGAGCTCGTTTCGTTAACGAGCTAGCTCGACTCGACTCGTTACTATAGCGAGCTCAAACCCAAGATTGGCTCGACTCGTATAACTCGCGAGCTGGCTCGTTTAGCTTGTTAAGCTCGTTTAAGATATAAACATAAAGCCCTCAAATATGATAAAAATGATTATATATATATTAAACATATATATCACTATACAATTGTAATTTTCTTGTAACGCGTGAGTCTCCTAGGAGGCTAGGCCTTCAACTGCTCGGCCTTAGGTTGTGCGCCTGGGACGTAGGCTGTTTAGTGGCTGATCTTTCTTTGTATTGGGAGTGGCTGATCTATTGTATCAAGCCTAACGAGTTACACGAGTACTCGAGATATTGGCTCGTTTAACTTGGTCTATAAACGATCTTAAACTAAAGCTCGGCTCGACTCGTTATTTTTCGAGTTCGAGTCGATTCGAGTCGAGTCACAAGCTACTTGTTTAGCTCGCGAGCTTCGAGCTTTTTTTCCAGCCCTAGACATGACCCATCCGTTATCTTAGCATGATGATCGTTCAGTTTATTGCTATTTCTTTCTTAATGCCAAATACATATTCCTTCGACTATGAGATTATGCAAATCCTGGATACTGGAGGAATACCTTGTGTGCTATAAAACGTCACAATGTAATTGGGTGATCATAAAGATGCTCTACAGGTATCTCCGAAGGTGTTTGTTGAGTTGGCATAGATAAAGATTAGGATTTTTCACTCCGAGTATCGGAGACGTATCTCCGGGCCCTCCCTGTAATACACATCATAAGAAGCCTTGCAAGCAAAGTGACTAATGAGTTAGTTGCAAGATGATGTATTATGAAACAAGTAAAGAGACTTGCTGGTAACGAGATTGAACTAGGTATGAAGTTACCGACAATCGAATCTCGGGCAAGTAACATACAGATGGACAAAGGGAATTACTTATGTTGTCATAGTGGTTCGACCGATAAAGATCTTCGTAGAATATGTAGGAGCTAATATGGGCATCCAGGTTCCGCTATTGGTTATTGACCGGAGAGGTGTCTCAGCCATGTCTACATAGTTCTCGAACCCGTAGGGTCCGCACGGTTAACATTCATTGACGATATAGTATTATATGAGTTATGTGATTTGTTGACCGAATGTTGTTTGGAGTCCCAGATGAGATCACGGACATGAACAGGAGTCCCGAAATGGTCAAGAGGTAAATATTGATATATAGGATGATGGTATTCAGACACCGGAAGTGTTCCGGGGGGTACCATGTACATATCGGATCACCGGAAGGGGTTTCGGGCACCCCCGACAAAGGATATGGGCCTTAGGGCCAAGAGGGGAAACACACCAGCCACAAGGATCTGATGTGCCCCCCATATGGGCCATCCAAGGTGGAGAAGGAAAGAGGAAGGAGGAAAGGAAAGAAATGGAATAGGATTCCCCCTTCCTTCCCCCTTCCCCCTCCGATATATATGGCAGGGGGTGCGCGGCTTGGGAGGAGCCCAAGTAGGACTCGATCCTACTTGGGGTGCCTCCTGGCCTCTCCCCTCCCCCTCCCACCTATATATATGTGGGGGGGCACCTAGCACATACCAGACAATTTTTAGCCGTGGGCGGCGCCCCCCCTCCATCGTTTACACCCCGGTCATATTTTCGTAGTGCTTAGGCCAAGCCCTACGAGGATCACTTCACTATCGCCACCACCATGCCGTCGTGCTGATGGAACTCAGCTACTACCTCTATGTCTTGCTGGATCAAGAAGGCGAGGGACATCACCGAGTTGAACGTGTGCAGAACGCGGAGGTACTGTGCGTTCGGTACTTGATCAGTTGAAGCGCGAAGAAGGTCGACTACATCAACCGCGTTGAGAAACGCTTCCGCTTACGGTCTACGAGGGTTCGTAGACGCACTCTCCCCCTCGTTGCTATGCATCTTCATGGATAGATCATTCATGTGCGTAGAAGTTTTTTGTTTTCCATGCAACGATTCCCAACATTAAAACCTATGAACCCTAATCTTTTCCTGGTGCAATTCTTATGATTTGGTGATTGGAACTGGGTCATGAATGGAGGCCCATGACTGATCAAGGATGCAACAATACTGATGGAAGAATATGATGAAATCACAAATGTGGATGACTATAATCTTGGCAGGATCCCTGTGTGGGCAAGGATTGGAGGGATCCCGGAAGGACTGATGAAGAAGAAGGATATAGCCGAAAAGATTGTGAAGAAGATCAAAATTACCCATCACAATTATAGTCAATGAAGGCGGGCTCGACACCACAAAATACTTTAGAGCTTGTGTGTTTGTTATGCTCAACACACCCCTAGTTTGATTTGTGCCCCTAACACTGAAGGAGACAAAGAAGTATATATTTTATCGAATATGCGAAGCTTCCTAATTTTTGCTTGTTTTGTGGTATGATTGGACACGTGGTGACTGAACATGGAGATGTGATTCACGCAGATGATAAATGTGAGTGGGGGGATTGTGTTGGTGCAATGTTTTGCCCTGTTGTGTTTTGGAGATTCTTGCCAGAAACATGCATGGACTGATTTGTTTGCTAGTGCACATAGAGAGAAATAGTCCGTGCAAGTCCGAAGAGAGTGTTGTATTTGGTGTTAAGTTCAAGGAACTTCACCAAAGAATATCTATGATACAGAGAAGGATGACGTACGTTTTGGTAAACGTGTATACGAGAAGATCGTGGCGAAGGAGTTGACCCATCAAAACTATTTCTAACGCGAAGCAATATCTGTTCAGAGTGTTTAAAGGAAAATGATTGTTGTTGTGAAGTTTGAAGACGAAGTGAAGACGTAGCATTCATTTCGTTCTTCTTCTTTCCTTTTGTTGAGTCATAGGACCTTTGTTCTATTCAGAGGGGTACAGGTTCTCGAAGCTTAAGTCCGCTGAGATGCTTATCAAAAACATATGAAAGACTAAGACAAATCTCTTTATGCTTCGAGTGATTACCTATCAGCACAAGACGTTGTTCTTCGGTGCTGCTGGAGATATCTTTTGGACTGAGGAGTTAGCATTTCTTGCTCTGCAAGGAATGTTACCGTTGTGCTCAAATTCTGACCGTTGGAATCGTTTGGCCATTGGCTGACATGTGTCTCCAATTTGGTCATTTCCCATCAGGGATGGTTGCGAATATAAATAGCCACCCCGCTCCAACGTTGTTTGTTGGCTTCTTTGCTCAAGATTTCTGAGAAGATTGATTGAGCATCCCCTCTCTGAGAGATTTGATTTTAAAATCCACTGAGAGAAAACCAAGAGCCGAAACTTAGACAGTGGTTGAGCATCACAGTAGATCTGAGTTAGGGTTCTTGTACCTATTACTCTTGAGAGTTGCACACTCTCAAGAACGGTAGGTGTCACCTTGAGTGATGAGGAGTAATTGTCTTCACCAGGAAAAGTCTTCAGCAACCAAGAGTGACACCACAGGTGCTCTTGGTGCTCCATCGTTACTCTCAAGTAAAATATTTAACAATCGAGAGGCTTGCTATGAAAGCAAGATGCAAAAGTATGTGGTTCCCGCTCTATGTCATAAGAAGATCATGTGTGCTACAAAACAGAGGGGGGTCTTAGGTGTGAAGCCTGTTCCATATACTGCTGAAAGGAGATGGTCATTTGCTCTATCTATTGAATGCAACAACATCATCGCAAATAATTCTTTTCTTTGTTTGGTTGCTCCTCAACTCGTGCCTCGGGAAGAAGTGAAGCCCACATTCAGAACACCTTGCCAATACTTCTATGTAGGCCAGCAAAATGAAAGTTTGAAGGCCGCACCATCGAGTTCATCTTAGTTTTGGCAAAAAAAACTCAGAACATGCATCTAGCGATGCCCGTGTATCTGTGCTCACGCGTTCCCTAATCAGGTTTTGATAGTTGCATGTGTTTCGGTGACGTCAATCGTCAAGGCGCAAGTCTCGGTTTCATTCTTGATCTATAAGAGTTGATCTAGCTTCATGTTCTTCTCCATATACTTCTACTAGTGCTTATTATCCATTTGCTAATTACTCCATCACCGTCGCCACTGCTAATCGTCATTAGCTTAATCCCTCCATCTATCCTAGTACTACTACTACCGCATACACATCTTCTATTACTTTCCGATCTCTACAATCCATCCATCCATCTAGTCTAGCACTAGTTCTTCTACACGTACACTTCTTCTTCTTCCAAAAATTATTTCTTCAAGCTGTTTGCGTGAGTGAAAGGTTAGGGCCACTACATAAAATCGTCTCAGAGCTATTTGAGCCGTATCAGTTGGTATCAGAGAGTGCCAGGTTTATCACTGCACGCAATGTCAACCACAAGCAAGCGTGACGAGGATGAGGTGCGGGAGGATGACGGGCCACCGCAATATGGTCCCGATCTGGACCCATGTGCCTGTGCTATGTTCAAGGCTACATACCAGCACTTCGACAACCGCATGAAGGCCCTCAACGAGATGGTGACCGATGGGTTCCAGGCCATGCAGGCAGCCCTCTGTCGCCTAGAGGCAAGGGTAACCGGCTCGGCTGCTCTAGTGAGGGCACAACATGCCCTGCAGCACCGAGCACCTCTACATGTCCGTGACACGGACGTTGCCAACAAGGACAATGATGCTGAGTCTGAGGATGGTTCTGATGCTCTCGGTGACTTGCCTTGCTGACCACGACATGATGCTCGTCCCTATGATGATGGACCAAGGCGGCGGCGCGACGAGGACAAGGACGGATGTATTGGTAGAATAGAAATTACTATACCTTCGTTCACAGGCAAGGCCGGTCCCGAGGAGTATCTTGAGTGGGAGATGCATGTGGAGCAGATTTTTGATAACCATCGTTACTCCAAGGAGCGAAAGATTCCTTTTGCTTCTCTTGAATTTTCAGGTTATGCATTGATTTGGTGGGATCAACTCAACTGCAATGACGCACGACCAGAGTCATGGCATGAGATGAAGCGTACAATATGTGCATGCTTTGTGCCAGCTTATGTTCAGAAGGAGCAACACATGAAGCTTCAACGTCTTGTTCAAGGAACCATGGCAGTTGATGAGTATGACCAATAGATGCAAGTTTTGATGATCATAACTAACGTGCATGAGTCTGACGATCCAACCATGACACATTTCTTTGAGGGGCTGAAGGAAGATATACGCGACCGTGTTGATTTGATGCAGTATAATGATATGCAAGAGCTTCTTCATCAAGCAGAGCATGCCGAATAGTGGGTCATGGCAAAGAAAGTTTCCAAGGGTCCCACCAATTTCAGCATGGGGAGGCGATCCTATTCACATGACGATGATAATGTAAAATCAGGCTCATCCTATAGGTCAGCTACCACCAAGCACAAGGAGATGAGCAAAGAACCTATTAGCGTGAGCAAGGTGACTTCCAGGTCTAATTCTAGTGCGCAGTCTACTACGTGTACTAGTGAGATTGTGTGTTACACATGTGGGGGGTAGGGGACACAAACGCATTGATTGTCCAAACAAGAAGAGAGTGCTCCTTGTTAATGATGGATATGTTTCCGAAGACAAAACCGACTCAGAGTCTGATGAGCCCAAGAAAGGGGAAAGTGAATCCAATCCTATCAAGTGCTATCCTTTGGATTATGATCTGCCATGCATCATGGTGCAGCGGGCTAAAGAGGATCAAATTCCAAGCGCAGGACAGCGGTGAAATTTTTTCCAGTCACAATGCTGAATCAACAAGTGTTGTAAGTTGATTATTGATTGAGGGAACTACACCAACATCATAAGCAAGCAGGTGGTGGATGATTTAGGATTGAAGACGTGGCCACTTCCACAGCCACATTGCATTGAGTGGTTGTACAACTCCGGACGTCTGAAGGTGACTCACAAGGTACGCGTAAAGTTCAATATTTGCACACATTATGATGAGGTGATTTTCGATGTTGTGCCAATGGATGTTTGTCAGTTGCTATTGGGTCGTCTGTGGCAATATGATTCCAATGCTATACATGACTTATGTGTTTCAAGATGTTGGCATCAAACGTGTGCTGCAGCCCATGGATAACAATGCTATCTAGATTGATCATGTGTTTGTATACAAGGAGCTTTTGAAGAGTACCCCGAAACACTGCAAAAAAAGACACATACATGACATTTTGGGCCGAATGAATTTTTTATGTCATGCTTATGACACTTCTAATTGTGACAAAACCCGGTATCATAATAGATGTGGTGGGCTCCTAATTTTATGAAAAAAAATCATGACAAAAATGGGCTTTTCGTCCTGGGTGGGTTGGAGACACACCTGCATGACATTCTTTGAGCCGTCCATGACGGAAAAAATTGTGGTAGAAGCGAGGGCGAGGAAAATTTCGGGGAGTTCCCAGTTATGGTGGGAAGTCAGGGCCGAGCGATGCACGGAGGCTTGCGTGTTCCTGTCATACACGTGCACGCGTGTGTGTGAGGTGTTGCGCTCTAAGTGAACCTGAGGGAGGCGCTGGGCTCTAACTGAACTCGAGCAATTGCACTAGCTATGTTACTGAACCCCGATCAATCCCTTGCTATTAACTGAACCTGAGTGATTCCTTCACTACTTCTGCTAACTGAAGCCAATCGAAGCTGCCTCTTGATGAACAGTTCCCAGTTGGGGTTGGATGAACAGCTCCTGATGGGGGTTGGATGAACAGGATCCCGTGGTTGTAGAGGCCATTGCCGCTGGATGAACAGGACCCCGATCGAGGAGGTGGGGGTGGATGAACAGTAGCCGGTGGAGGGACCCACGTATGTGGAGGGTTGGTTGAACAGGACCCCGTGGAGGGTTGGTTGAAAAGGACCCCGTGGAGGGCTAGTTGAAAAAGACCCCGTGGAGGGCTGGCTGAACAGGAGCCGGTGGAGGCTGGATGAACAGGACCCGTGGAGGGCTGGATGAACAGTGGTCAGTGGAGGCTGGATGAACAAGACCCCATGGATGAACAACAGCTGGTGGAGGCTAGAGGAAGTCGACGGTGGATGAACAGTAGCAGGTGGATGCTGGAGTAAGTCGATGATGGATGAACAGTAGTAGGTGGAGGCTGGAGGAAGTCAAAGGTGGATGAACAGTTGCCCGTGGAGTCCCATTTTGTGGTACGCCACACCCCTCCTATCATGGAGTTAACACGGAAAATGCCCTAGCAAAAGGACTTAGGTGTGGAGCCATCATAGCTAGGTTAGCTTGAAGGTGTTAAACGGGACAAAGGGCACAGCGAGTTTACCCAGGTTCAGCTCCTCTCAACGAGGTAAAAGCCTACTCCTGCTTTAGGTTGTATTGCTTGGGATTCGATTATTAGGGAGTGAATACGCTTGACCTAGTTCTCGATGAGTTGTTTCTTGAGCTAACCCGCCACCGGGTCACCCTTTTATATATAGGTTGATGCCTGGCGGCTTACAGAGTCCTGGCAGGCTCATACAAAAGGTGTCTGACTCGATATCTAACTAAGCTTGCCTTACAATACAAGTTAAACGTATGGCGGCTCACCTGTGGGCGTCGAGTAGTCCCCGGGTCTTGGGCCTTCAATAAGCTTGCTCTATGAACCGCCATCTTCATATATTCTTGGGCCTCTACATCTTAAGTTGCCAGTGGCATGACCCGGCCACTCCTGGGTGGGTCATACCCAGTAGTTATATCCCCAACATTAGGCCCCAGGTTGATTTGAACTTGTTCACATCAATCTTCAACACTTGTCTTTAGCAGAATCTTCCATCGTCAACTTTCATGAACTTGCTATAACTCGCCATGACGTCATCTCATAGAACCACGGTGACCCGCCATGACATCAGGCGCATTAATTACGCGCAAACCCAGAATATCTCAACACATTCTTTTAATGAACCTCCAAAAATCTAGGCACCATTATAGCCACATAATAATTTTTTAGCCTCCTTGATTCCCGCGCATGCCATCTACCAACTGCCTTATAAATAGGGACGGGAGGTCCTTCTTTTCATTTTTTTACCCTGCGCCCTCGTCTTTGTCTTCCACCTCGCGACAACCTAGCAAGCCCAAGCTCTGCCGCCGCCTTCTCCGTCCAGCGTCCTCAACTCCGGCCACTGCATCGACCTGATCGGACCGGAGCACTGTGGCACACCTTTGTTGTTCACTAGCGTCAGTAAGTATTCTCCTTTCCCGTAGGAGATCTGCATTAGGGTTTTCACCATTCGTCGGTGTTCTTCACTGCTCCTTATTTTTCTCCTCTAGATCGTATAGTTTGATCTGAATATGGTACCAAACCTGTGCGGTAGCAGTTTAGTGTCCCTTTTCATTCAAAGAAAATCCTCCCTCTGTAAAAAAAATCTCATCTGAGCATATGAGTTCTTCCGCTGCCAAAATCATATCATCAATCTATGGAATCTGTTTGTCCATCCCTTAGCAAATCCTCACTTATAGATCTGAAATAAGGCAACTATTCGGGCGGCTTAAATGAGAAACCGTGACCCGCCATATACCATTAGTTCCCTTTTAAGCCGCCAGCACATGTTCATAATCTATATAACCCGGCATTGTCATCCTTTTTATGATGCCGAAAACGCCAAAGTGAAGGCGCCGGTTCATGAGGCCATGGACCTTATCCCACCAACACGTAAGCACACCTTCGCTCCTGACATTGACCCGTCAACCCTTATAGACGATGAAGCTATTTTCAAAGCTTTGACTGGAATCAATTGGGCCACATTTGACTTCCAGCCAATGGGTGAAGAAGAAGAAGAGCTGGTGCAAAATAACGCCAAGGCCAAGACAACTGAACCAAAGGCCGGCTTATTATCCACAACATGGGATGGGGTGTACCTCAAAACACTTAATTATTTTGGGACGTTTGATGCCTTGTAATAGGCTAGATGAAAACCAAGATCTGTCATGCCATCGTGCATGTTTATTTTTATAACACTTTGAACCATTGATCTTGATATGGGCAGATCTGCTGTTTCTGCTCACAGTATGACCAATCATACAGGTCATACTTATCATATTCCCTGCACACAAGCAGATAACAAGTGCCCTGGCGGTTTACCCCAGGGCAGGTCATGAAGTCACATATAAAAGTTGTTGGAGACTGTATAGTCCATAACCAGGGCGGTTATCAAACCTGTGAAATTTGTTCATACTGCTGGCTTACCATGCCATATGCAGTAAGGGTAACATCCCAAAGACTTAGAGCACAATGCTCTAAGTGCACGACCAAAACATATTGGCCACTTTTTGTCCCAAAGCCAGGCCGGGTTATCAAAAAACCTCCGATATGCTCAAATATGAGCCATAGAGATTAAGGCTACATGGCCTGAATCATTTTAAACACGTATGTCAATATGGTACAAGATATGAACCTAAAAAATGTTCAAATAAAATAACAAACCAGAGAAAACAAGGCTTTCATAGGTTGCATAGGTTGTCAAACGTAAATATCAAGTACTATTCAAGGCCACACAACCACTGACCTAATCCTTTATTCAAACCTATAAGCCGGGCCTCACATGACCAATCGCCATTTTAACTTTGACAAGTTCAGGGTCGTTATAAGATTGTCAGATTGTATGTCAAGAGTTCGACGAGTCATTCCAGGATTACCTGGGTGGAATGGTAGACATACAAAGGCAGGATAACCCGGATTTTTGGTGAATACACCTGGCTTCCAAGCCGATAAAAAGGGTACATATAGCTATGTTCATTGAACATGAAGCCTGGGCACTCTTGAGCCCAAAAGGCATAGACACATAGCAGAAGGCTCCAAAGGGAGTGATGGAAGCTGCCTTCTCCTGGTTCTTAACTACCATCTTGATCTGATGATAACCAGAATAAGCATCTAGAAAACTCAAACGCTCACAACCTGCCGTAGCATCAATGATCTGATCAATACGAGGGAGAGCAAAAGGGTTAGCCAGACAGGCCTAATTAAGATCTGTGTAATCCACACACATGCGCCAAGTGCCGCTTTTCTTAAGTACCAGCACCGGGTTAGCCAACCATTCAGGATGAAAAACTTCAATGATGAACCTAGCTACCAAGAGTCGGGCTACTTCTTCACCAATGGCCTTATGCCTCTCTTCATTAAAATAATGAAGGAATTTCTTGACTGGTTTAAACTTTGGATCAACGTTGAGAGTGTGCTCGGCGAGTTCCCTCGGTACACCTGGCATGTCTGAAGGCTTCCATGCAAAGATGTCCCGGTTCTCACGGATGAACTCGATGAGCGCGCTTTCCTACTTTCGATCCATATTAGCACTGATAGTTAACTGCTTGGATGAGTCACTGGGAACAAAGTCAACCAGCTTAGTGTCATCTGCCGACTTAAACTTCAACAAGGGGTCATGCTCCGTGGTTGTTTTTTCAAAGGTGTCATATCTGCCGGGTCAACATTATCTTTGTAGAACTTCAACTCCTCTATTGCGCAAACAGACTCAGCATAAGTAGCATCGCCCTCTTCACACTCCAAAGCTATCTTCCTGTTGCCGTGTATTGTGACAGTGCTCGTACGACCCAGCATCTTAAGCTGCAGATAAACATAACAAGGTCGTGCCATGAATTTAGCATAAGTCGGCAGTCCAAACAGGGCGTGATAAGGGCTCTTGATCTTGAATACTTCAAAAGTCAATGTCTCAGCTTTGTAATCATGATCATCACCAAAGGCTACTTCCAAAGCTATCTTACCCACCGGGTACGCCTACTTACCAGGCACCACCCCATGAAAAACAGTAGAAGATGGCTTAAGATCTTTGTTAGTCAAATTCATACGCCGAAAAGTATCATAGTAAAGGATATTGATGCTGCTGCCTCCATCCATAAGCACCTTAGTAAACTTGTACCCTACAACCCAAGGCACAACCACCAAAGCCAATTGACCCGGATTGTCAACCCGGGGTGGGTGATCCTCGCGGCTCCATACATTAGGATGTTCAGACCATCGCAAGTATCAAGGGACTGTCGGCTCAACCGCGTTCACCGCCCGCTTATGGATCTTCTGGTCTCGTTTGCATAAGCTCGTGGTAAACACATGATATTGACCACTATTCAGCTGCTTCGGATTACTCTAATAACCGCTCTGCTGCTGCTGATTCCCTTGACTAGGTTGCTCATTAAAACCACCTTGATTGCCTTGGCCCTGAAAACTGGAGCTTGAGCCGCCACCTCCAAAGCCAGGTCCATGAGAGCCAGATCCTGACCCGCCCTACGGGCCATGATTGTTCTGGAAAAAGCTAAAATTTCTATACTCCCTCATGATGAAGCAATCTTTCCACAGATGACTGGATGGCTTCTCTTGTGTACCATGCTTTGGGCAAGGTTGATTCATCATTGCCTCAAGGTTGAAATTTGGCCCTCCAAACCGGGGCGTTGAAGCTTTCCCCTTGCGATGCTGATTATTACCTTGCGTGTTGGTATTGGCCACAAAGTCTGAACCGCCATCCATCTGCTTGCGCTTACCATTGTTACCTTCACCCGTCGTATCATGTTGTTGTCCCTTTGCATTGCCACTCTCTTCCCCTTTCCGGTCTTCTCCTCATCAGACTCAGGGTCCTTCGTACTATCAGAGTCGGCATATTTGACAAGAGACGCCATGAGCTCTCCCATATCATTCCAGTGGCGTTTAAGCCACCCCAGCTTCTTCTTAAGGGGAAGGAAACGACAATTCTTTTCCAACATCAGGATGGCCGAACCGGCATTGATACTGTCTAATTAATGGATAACGGCTGAGATTCAGCGCACCCAATTGGTTGTCGATCCGCCCTCACCCTGGACACAAGAGTCTAAATCAAGAATCGACATAGGCTGCTTGCACATGCCTTTGAAATTCCAGCTAAAACGCGTCTTTAGTTCAGCCGATGATCTGATGGAGTTAGGGGGCAATCCTTTCAGGCAAGTGCGTGCTGGACCATCCAACATCATGGTGAAATATTTAGCACACGCAGCATCATAGAAGTCCAACATCTCCATGGCCATCTCATAGCTCTCGATCCAAGCCTTCAGGGGATGATCCGTCATGTAGTTAGGCACCTTGCGGGGCCCTTAAAATCCTTGGGCAAGCGCTCATTATGTAAAGCCGGCACTAAACACGGCACACTAAGGGTTCTAGAGGTTACTCCTGCCTCCACAGACATGATGGGTAAACCGGAGATTGTTGTTGAGCCGCCAGCTGAGCTGCTAGCTCGGCCTCTCGATGTGCCCTGCCCTGATCCACCAAAGCTTGAGCACTTAATGTTATCCTCATGCGGCGGGTCATGCCTACGGGGCTGGTTACGGTGCCGCTCACTGCTGGAAACCATGGGTGACTAATGACCCACAAGTGTAGGGGATCTATCATAGTCCTTTCAATAAGTAAGAGTGTCGAACCCAACAAGGAGCAGAAGGAAATGACAAGCAGTTTTCAGTAAGGTATTCTCTGCAAGCACTGAAATTATCGGTAACAGACAGTTTTGTGACAAGGTAATTTGTAACGAGTAACAAGCAATGAAAGTAAATAAGGTGTAGCAAGGTGGCCCAATCCTTTTTGTAGCAAAGGACAAGCCTGGACAAGTTCTTATATGACGAAAGCGCTCTCGAGGACACATGGGAATTATCGTCAAGCTAGTTTTCATCACACTCATATGATTTGCGTTCATTACTTTGATAATTTGGTATGTGGGTGGACCGGTGCTTGGGTACTGCCCTTTCTTGGACAAGCATCCCACTTATGATGAACCCCTATTGCAAGCATCCGCAACTACAAAAGAAGTATTAAGGTAAACCTAACCGTATATGTTGTTGTTATAAGAATGATCATGATGCCTTCATGTTCGTATTTTATTCACAATGCCAAGTATGAATCAAAAACTTCATTAAAAACTAACAAACTATAATCTTGGTCATTGAAGTAATTGCAATTTATCATAACATCAGAAAGAGTCAATATAAGAGCTTTTCAGCAAGTCCACATGCTCCACCATCATTTAGTCTTTCACAATTGCTAACACTCATGCAATACTTATGGGTATGGAGTTTTAATCGGACACAGAGAAAGATAGGGGCTTATAGTGTTGCCTCCCAACCTTTTACCTCAAGGGTAACGTCAATAATAATAGTTCATGCTAACTTACATCCAACTGGATATATATATCAGGATCTTTCCAACATAGGGTGCTTGCCAAAGGATAAAATATAAAAAGGAAAGGTGAGGATCACCATGACTCTTGCATAATGTATAAGACAAAAACAAAATATAGGCCCTTCTCAAAGGGAAGCAGTGGTTGTCATGTGCTTTTATGGTTGGATGCACAAAATCTTAATGCAAAAGAACGTCACTTTATATTGCCACTTGTTATAGAGACCTTTATTATGCAGTCCATCGCTTTTATTACTTCCATATCACAAGATCGTATAAATCTTATTTTCTCCACACTAATAAATCATACATATTTAGAGAGCATTTTTTATTGCGTGCAACATGACAACTTACTTGAAGGATCTTACTCAATCCATAGGTAGGTATGGTGGACTCTCATGGCAAAACTGGTTTTAAGGATATTCAGAAACACCGGTAGTAGATCTACTTGGTGCAAGGAATTTGGCTAGCATGAGAGGGAAAGGCAAGCTCAACATGTTGGATGATCCATGACAATATATGTTGGGGATATAACAATTTGTGTAAGCCGCCCAGGAGGGGCCGGGTTACGCAAGGAAGACTCATCAGAAAGAAGCCCAAGACCAAGCATGAAGATGGCGGTTCAATAAAGGGCCTAAAGCCCACCAGCGACTGGAGGCCCATTGTAGTAAACTGCCACAATGGCATGACTTGTATTGTAAGGTAGATTTAACTAGTCACCGAGCTAGACACTATTTATAAGCCGGCCGGGACTCTGTAAGCCAAAGGGCGCCAACCCGTGTATATAAGGGGGCGACCCGCTGTCGGCTAAGGGGAAGAAACAACTCGTCGAGAACCGGGCATAGCATATCTCGCTCCCTGGTCATCGAAACATCAAGCAATACCAACCCAACTAGACATAGGCCTTACCTTCATCGTAAGGGGCCGAACTAGTATAAACCTCCCGTGTCTCTTGTCCCAATTAACCCCTTCAAGCTTCCTAGTTGTGATGGCTCCGTGATTAAGTCCTTTCACTAGGACATCTGACATGACAATTCCACGACAGTTGGCGCCCACCGTGGGGCCAGCGCACGGTGGATTTGAGTTCTTGGAGGGCAACTTTGAAGGGCTCAAGGGATACGCAGTGGGCCGGATGACCAAGAGTCGTCGCGGCAAGATCTACATCAACGACGAAGGTTGGGGCCCTGACACCGGCTCAATTGAGTACGGGTACCGGGTCCCCTTTGCAGGAATCCACGTCTTCATCGGCCGGATTGGTGAGCCGGGACCTGAGCCGGAAAACTGCACCGACCTCGTCGAGACGGCTCAGCGTGCGAAAACCACCCGCGCTCAACCCGGCATGAAGCGTGTTTTTGTGGACGACGTCCACAGAGAAGAACTTTCTAAAGGACCTGAAGATGGTGGTGAGACGGCCGTCCTCTCCGACGGTGATTCATCCGTCGGTTCAACAGATTCGCTGTATCAAGTGCAAGATGGCGTGCTCGGGGGCTGTTCCGATGGCTCTAGTATTCCGGACCCCTATGAGTCGCCAAACTGGGCAGGAGTTTTTATGGTTGGAACTCAACCCGGCCAAAATTCTCCATCCACTGCTGCAAACGTCCGGAATAGGAGCGGCCGGGGTAGGAGGCCATGTGCGCCTGCCGGATCAAGTACTGATAGATCTCATGGATATGCTTACGGCCCTATTAACCGCCACGATTATTCCCGCGAATAAATATGAGCATGACGTAGAGGTGGCGCGGGTGCGCGAGGAAATAGCTCGGGCTAAGGAGGCCTTAGCAGCTGAGGATACCAGGTTAGCCACGAGATGGGCGGCTTTGGATGCACGGGCGCAGCAGCTTCAGTCAGAGGCTTTCCAGCTTACGATGAGCCTGAACGCATCTAATGAGGTGATGAGAAGGAGGCACCAGAAAACTCAATCCCATTTGCCTATAACTTACGACCCTCGGGTTCTTTTTGCTACAGCTGGAGCCGGCCCAAGTAACCCACCAGATGCAAATCAGTTTATGACAGCCGGAATAGGAGGACCGACTCAGCCTCGGGAGATGGTACCTCCTCATGGGAACATGGCGCCGCCTCGTTACGTGCTGATACCGCTGGGTCACTTTTCCAACCCCATGGAGAACTTAATCGCAGCATCAGCGCGTCTGGCGGGTCTCCCAGTGGACGGTGATGATCCGACAGCGATGGAGACCCGGAGGATCAGAGAATTTGTCCAGATGGCCTTGGCTCAGCAAGAGACTTATTGTTATAGCCGGGACAGGATTCATTCAACTCATCCGCCTTGGTTAGCACCACCTCGCCAAAACCAGAGTCCGAGTTACAGCAGGCACATGGAGTCAGAAGCTTTATCAAGCAACGCCCAGCGCTGGAACCAGCCCGGTGGCTATAACCCGGTACAAGATCGGGTACGTCAGGAGAACGAGTGGGCGGCTCAGCTAGCGGCTCAACAGACGGCTCATCAAGATTTCCCAGAGTATCCGATGGCTTCCATTGAGACGGGAGTGGCCACTAGAACCGGCGTGTTCCTTGTTTGGTGCCGGCTCTGCGTAATGTACGCCTTCCCAAGGACTTCAAGGGACCTCGAAAGGTGCCGAATTACACAGCCGACTTACAGCCTGGAGCGTTGATCGAGAGCTATGAGATGGCCATGGAGCTGTTGGAGGTCAGCGATGCAGTAATGGCTAAGTACTTCACCATGATGTTAGATGGAACGGCCCAGTCATGGTTAAAGGGCTTGCCCCCCAATTCCATTGATTCGTGGGCAGAGCTAAAAGCCCGTTTCCTCCATAACTTCAAGGACACTTGCAAGCAATCCATGTCGATTGTGGATTTGACAAATTGTAAGCAGGAGGAGGGTGAGTCCATGACTCACTAGGTACGCTGGGTTAAGGAGATAATACATTCATCTGACAAGATGGATGCTGGCTATGCAGCCCTTATGTTCGAAAAGAATTGTCGCTTTGAGCCGCTGAGACAGAAGCTGGGGCGCCTTAAGCGTGATTGCAACGATATGGGTATGCTGATGGCCGCTTTAGTCAAATATGCCGACTCTAATAGTACCAAGGACCACGCGTTTGATGAGGAAAAGACAGGGGAGGGAAAGAAGAATGGCAAAGGAAAGGGACAGCAGCATAACCTGATGAATCAAGGGGGCAACAAGCGTAAGGCCGAGGGTAACCCCGAGTTTGTAGCCAATGCCAATGCACAGGATAACAATAAGAGACGTAAGGGCAAACTGCCCCGATATGGCGGGTCAGGCCCATCTCTTGAGCAACTACTCAATGAGCCGTGCCCAAAACACGGCACCCGGGAACGACCTGCCACCCACTTATGGAAAGATTGTGCGATCATGAAGCCTTTTAAGAATTCCAACACATTTGGTGGCAGTCATGGGTCGGGCGGCGGCTCAGGAGCTGGCGGTTTTCCTGGCCCGGGTGGCGGTTCAAGTTCTGGCTTTCAGGGACGTCAGGGCGGTTATAATCAGCAGCAATCTGGTCAAGGAGAACAACATCAGCAGCAGTTGGGTTATCAAAGCCATCCGAAGCAGCTCAATAGTGGGCAGTATCACGTGTTTACCACTATCTTGTGCAAACGTGACCAGAAGGTTCATAAGAGGGTTGTAAATTCTATTGAGCCGGCGGTTCCTCATTATTTGAGGTGGTCAGAACAGCCCATTGTGTGGAGCAGGGAAGATCACCCCATCCGGGTTGATAATCCGGGTCCGTTAGCCTTGGTGGTAGCGCCTCAGGTTGGTGGATATAAATTCACTAAGGTACCCATGGACGGGGGTAGCAGCATCAATATCCTCTATTATGAGACCTTTCAACGCATGGGGTTAACTGATAAGAATTTGAAGACGTCCAACACTGTTTTTCATGGAGTGGTCCCTGGTAAGTTGGCGTACCAAGTTGGCAAGATTGAACTGGAAGTGGCTTTTGGAGATGAGTATTACTCCAGAGCTGAAAAGTTAACCTTTGAGGTGGTCAAAATCAGGAGTCCATATCATGCTCTGTTTGGACGGTCGGCTTATGCCAAGTTCATGGCACGGCCGTGCTATGTTTACCTGCAGCTTAAGATGCCGGGTCACAAGGGTACCATCATCGTGCATGGAAGTCGAAAGGTAGCCCTGGAATGTGAGGAGGGTGACGCGGCTTATGCTGAGTCTGTTTGCGCAGCGGAGGAACTGAAGTTTTATGAAAACAATGTTGACCCGGTAGATATGACCTCTCTAAAGAAGCCAACCACCGAGCATGACCCGGCAATGAAGTTTAAGTCGGCTGCTGAAACTAAGCTTGTGGATTTCGATCCGGGTGATTCATCTAAGTAGTTCAGCATTAGTGCCAATTTGGATCCTAAATAGGAAAGAGCACTCATCGAGTTCATCTGTGAGAACCAGGACATCTTTGCATGGAAACCTTCTGACATGCCAGGTGTATCGAGAGAACTCGCTGAGCACACTCTCAATATTGATCCAAAGTATAAGCCAGTCAGGCAGTTTCTTCGATGGTTCAACAAAGAGAGGCTTGAAAGCTATTGGAGAGGAAGTCGCCCGGCTCTTAGCAGCTGGGTTTATTGTTGAAGTTTTTCACCCGGAGTGGTTGGCTAACCCGGTGCTCGTGCTCAAAAAGAATGGCACCTGGCGGATGTGTGTGGATTACACGGACTTAAATAAGGCTTGTCCGGCTGATCCCTTTGCTCTCCCCCGTATTGACCAAATCATTAATGCTACGGTGGGTTGTGAGCGTTTAAGCTTTTTGGATGCTTACTCTGGTTATCATCAGATCGAGATGGCAGTTAAGGACCAGGAGAAGACGGCTTTCATCACTCCGTTTGGAGACTTCTGTTATGTATCTATGCCATTTGGGCTCAAGAGTGCTCAGGTGATTTATCAGCGATGTGTACAGAACTGTCTCCATGATCAAATTGGGCGCAATGTTCATGCTTATGTGGATTATATCGTGGTGAAGTCCAGAGAGAAGGAAACTTGATATCTGACCTGAAGGAGACCTTTGATAATCTCCGGGTTTATAAAATGATGCTTAACCCGGAAAAGTGTGTATTTGGTGTACCTGCAGGCAAGCTCTTGGGTTTCTTGGTTTCAAACAGAGACATTGAAGCTAATCCGGAGAAGATCAAGGCAATTACCTCTTTGCCTAAACCAGTGTGCATCAATGATGTTCAGCGACTGGCGGGTCGTGTTGCTACTTTAAGCCGGTTCATAAGCCGGTTAGGTGAGAAGGCCCTACCACTGTATCAGATGATGAAGAAAACAGACACCTTTGTCTGGAGTGATGCTGCTAACACTACCTTTGAAGATTTAAAGAGGCAGTTGTCTGAGCCACTGGTCCTTGCGGCTCCCATTGATCAAGAGCCGCTGCTGTTATATGTGGCTGCTAACTCACGAGCCGTCAGTGTTGCCATCGTGGTGGAGCGTAAGGAGGCAGGCAAGGAGCATCCGATTCAACGGCCGGTTTACTACATCAGCGAGGTGCTCATTGAGTCTAAACAAAGATATCCACATTGGCAGAAACTTGTTTATGGCGTGTTCATGGCAAACCGGAAGCTGAAGCAGTAATTCCAAAGTCATCCTATAATGGTGGTAAGTTCCGCCCCTTAGGGAGACATCATTCAGAACAGGGAGGCCACTGGACGAATCGCCAAGTGGGCTATTGAGCTTGGGCCCTATGGTTTGAAGTATATTCCCCGTACTACTATTAAATCTCAAGCCTTGGTGGACTTTATCAATGATTGGACAGAGTTGCAGGCACCTGAGGAGAAGCCAGATAACACATATTGGACTATCCACTTTGATGGGTCCAGGCAGTTAGAAGGCTCAGGGGCTAGAGTCGTTTTAACTTCCCCTCGAGGTGACAAATTTCATTATGTGCTCCGGCTTATGTTCCCCTGTACTAACAATGCAGCTGAGTACGAGGCCTTGCTCCATGGTCTCTGAATGGCCAAAGAGATGAATTTGAGCCGGGTAAGGTGCTTGGGCGACTCAGATCTCGTGGCACAACAGGTGTCAGGCAAGTGGGACTCCAAGGATCCCCTTATGGAGGCTTACCATCGTGAAGTAGATGTTGTGGCTGGACACTTCAAAGGTTACCAAGTAGAGCACATTGATCGAAGAAAGAATGAAGCAGCTGATGCGTTAAGCCGGTTGGGATCTCAGCGTAAGCCGGTGCTGCCTAACACTTTCTTGACGTCTTGCATAATCCTTCTATCAAGGTACCTACAGAGGAAGAACTAGCAGTACCAGACCCGGAGGCACAGCTGGTGGTTGCGCTTCACGTCATCCCAGATTGGACATTCCCATATCTGGCCTACATGACCCGGGGAGAGTTGCCTGAGGATGAGACCTTGGCGAGACAAATCATCAGGCAATCCAAGTCTATGACGATTGTTAATGGCGAGTTACATCACCTCAGTGTCACGGGGGCATTTCAACATTGTGTGTCGCCTGCGGAGGGTCAAGAGATACTTCGTGAGATCCATGAAGGAGATTGTGGCCATCATGCTGGCTCAAAATCTCTTCTGGCCAAGGCTTTCCGTCATGGTTTCTATTGGCTGACGGCTCATCCTGATGTAGAGGATCTAGTCAGAAAGTGTGACGGATGTCAGAAATTCTCACGACTAGCTCATGTGCCGGCCCAAGAATTGAGGATGATTCTAATTACTTGGCCATTTGCAGTCTGGGGGCTTGACATGGTTGGACCTTTCAAGAGGTCTAAGGATAAAAAGACACACCTCCTGGTGGCAGTGGATAAGTTTACAAAGTGGGTTGAGGCAGAGCCGGTCAGTAGGTGTGATGCAGCCACAACAGTTCGGTTCATCAAAAAGGTGATCTTTTGTTTTGGTTTTCCACACAGCATCATAACTGATAATGGCACTAATCTCTCCAAGGGTGCCATGGAAGAGTTCTGCCAACGAGAACATATCCGGCTTGATGTTTCGGCTGTTGCTCATCCTCAATCTAATGGTCAAGCAGAAAGGGCTAATCAGGAGATCCTGAAGGGTATCAAACCACGGCTCTTGGTCCCCTTATAGAGGACTCCGGGTTGTTGGGTGGAGGAGTTACCCTCTGTACTATGGAGCATCAACACTACGCCTAACAGATCAACGGGTTACACACCTTTTTTCATGGTCTATGGAGCAGAGGCAGTCCTACCAAGTGACATCCGGCACGATTCACCCCGCGTGGCGGCTTACGCTGTGGCTGATAACGAAAAAGCTCGTCAGGATGCACTTGACTTGTTGGATGAGGAGTGAGACTTGGCAATAGCCCGCTCAGCGATTTACCAGCAAGACCTTCGTCGCTATCACAGCCACCAGGTTAGAAGCAGAACCTTTCAGGAAGGCGACTTAGTGTTCTGGCTCATCCAAGATCAGTCTGATATGCACAAGCTATCCCCTCCTTGGGAAGGACCCTTTGTTGTCAGCAAGAATCTGAACAACGGGTCATACTACCTCATCGATATTCGAGAGAACAAAGACTCACGTAAGTCGGAAGAGGAGACCCACCGGCCCTGGAATATAGCCCATCTTCGGCCTTACTATACCTGAGCCACCGGCTCTCAAGATGCATATATTTTGATGATGCATATATTATATAAAGCAATAAAGCAGAACCTCTGTCCTTTTTTACCCTCAAAAATCTATATGTCCTTTTTATCAGATGGTGGAAACAACCAACAGGGAGCGGATTACATCTGAATCCGGTTTTCCCTTTGGTCTGGCTTATGATCACATCTGAATCTAGCCATGATCACTTGGGGGCTTCTTGTTCAAACATAGGTCGTATTCGAACCAAAGAGAACATAGCTGTCGATACCCACTTGATTGGCATACTGCCAAACCCACTTGGGGGCTTCTTGATCATATTTGAATCATAGCTTAACCCCTTTGGGTCTGACGTGGATCGTATTCAAATCAGCGTCATTAAACAACTTTTATGGTCACTTGGGGGCTTCCTGTTCAAACATAGGTCGTATTCGAACCAAAGAGAACATAGCTGTCGATACCCACTTGATTGACATCGCCAAAGCCACTGGGGGCTATAGGATCATATCCGAATCTTAGCTTAACCCCTTTGGAACGGTTTACTGATCGTCTTCGAATCAGAAGCCTTTGAATGTTGTTGTTATCCATTATACTTCATAAGTTTAAATTACATGGCTATCTTGAGACCTTCTTGAAAGCACTATGAGATGGTTTTTTGTTATTCCGGCTTAAATTGATCACCCCAGGTTATTAAGTGATAGGTGAACATTATATGTTCCGGCCTTCAGGAGTTGAATTTACCAGCATGATGTAGGTCATATAAACAGGCGAGATCATCAAAAGGATCACAGGTATATGATTGTGATCCTAACCCGGCCTTTATATGATGTTTTGGTTTGCACTCTGGGTTATCAATACCTTATGTGACCTCGGATGCGATAAACCGCCAAGAGAAATTTTGCTTGTTTTTACAGGCAGGATAAGGCAAGAAAATTTGACATCAAGGAGATAAAAGATCAATATAAGCTGGAAGTATATATAGCGATGACGGCTTACGAAAGTATTAAGCGCCATAAACATGCGCAAAGGCATGACAAAATTGAAGAGGTTTTTTCTACCCTATTACAAGACTCCCCGAGTCTGAATAATGAAGCATTGTTTTGCAAAGTCATAAACGCCTGGTGTTTCACTCTTTTGGCGGGCTTGAATGCTTCGGGTTATCCTTCTCCGCTTCTTTGTCGGCTGCTTTGTCCTGGAAAGTTGACGAGGCCCAGTCAATGCCGCTCAAGGCTTCAAATTCGGCTTCATCATCTATTATACCGGCTGGGTCCACTTCAAGGGCAAAGGTATGCTTACGAGTTGGAGGGATCAGGCTGACATCATCAAAGGGAGGTGTTGGGATTCTCCGATTCTCATTGTTATAGCCCGGCTGATACTTGGTAAGATTAGTATCGTTCCCAATAAGAGTGGCCACGGGGCGTATAACTTTGACATAGGCGGTGAAGTCATGTCCATCAAATACGGTCCCATCTTCTTTAAGACTGGGGTATCCAAGAGCGAGGTCGGCCGGGTCTAGTTCCGGAATCCAGGCTTTCGCCCGGCTCAACGCAGCTATGGCCCCGGCTCTTGCGGACGCCCGCCTTAGATCTTGGATCCATTGAGGTAGTGAAGCAAGCCGTTTCAATACGTCTTGTAGGAGGTGAGGAACGTCATCTGATAAAGCTACAACGGCCAGAGAACATTGTGACCCGGTGTAGAGCTGCTCCACAAGAGTATAAACCGCCTTCAGCTTGATTAACATGTTCTGCTTGAGGTTTGTGCTCCTAGGGCCTGCATTATTGAACATAAGGTGAGTCAGAGCTGACAATTGAAGTAATCCTTGAAAGGAGGTTTGCAAGGTTTCAAGTCTATATGAGTAACTTACCAAAGATTGCTGAGACCATTTGAGATATCTGGCGTTTTAAGCCGGACAGCTCCGTTGTTACTTCTGCAAGTAATGCCTCTGCCGTCTCAGCCCGGGTCACCAGTGAAGCCTTTTCATCAGACCAGATTTTCTTCTCTGCCTCAAAATTCTTCTTCAGCTTCTCTTGTTCAGAGACACTGAATTCAAATTTGGAGTTGGCCTTTTGAACTTCAAGTTCTTGAGCGGCCAGGCGGTTCTTCAGGTCAGTCATCTCTAACTCAAATTGACTTATGGTGGCCTGTATTTAATGCTGGGTTATAATCAGAAATCATGGTAAGATAACACTAAGTCCCAAGCACTTTGCAAGCAAAGATACTTGACACTTGGGGGCTAATGTGTACTGAAGAGTTTTAACTTATAATGCCGGCTCATAGAAATTAAGTCTCAAGCACTTTGCAAGCAAAGATGCTTGACACTTGGGGGCTAATGTGTATCCTAAGTTTAAAGTATCATGTTACAACCGGGTTAAATATCTTCTTTCCAAAAGTGGATAAATCAGGGCTAAGCCATTTTTCTAAGTCTACAGCATATTCATTCATAAGCAATAGACTTGGGGGCTGATACAGTAAGTATGATTCGGAATAGTAGCATAAGTCGTACCTCAGATTTGTGCTATATTTGCTTCACCATGCCAATTTCCAGGTCATGGCTGCTATGTACTTGATTGAGATAGCCAGATACTATATCTCCAATACTCAACTGAGTATAGTCAGCAATATCTAGCTTGGCCTTTCGGTGTTCCAGAAGTTCCTCCTTGGCAGAGCACTTGGCAAGAACGGTGGGTCGCCCTGGCTCAACAAAGTGAGTCTTTAGAATCTCAATGTCCGGATCAACTGTCTTGACCGGGCTAGGAGCTTCCGGGTTATCAAAGCTGTTGAGAATGTCTTCAGCGGGTGGATCAAAGGTTTGTGCTGGAATGTCACAGGCTGGTTTAGGCGGCGGTTGATGGGTAGAACTATCGGGAGCAGTCGTGCCAAGCTCTGGTTCAGTCACGACCGGGTCTCGGGACGGCTTACTCTTTTTTGCCCTCTTGCTAGGCTTCACTTGCACGCTATGGACAAAGGCAGAAGGATAAGTACAAAAGAATGGATAAGATAAAGCATAAGGTAAACAAAAATAAGTTACCCGGGGGCAGTTTTGAAAGACGACATGTTAGATTGCATAGACTCGCAGGAGGAAGGAGAGGTATCCTGATAATTGGAGTCAGATGAATTGAGAGGTTGGCGAAATAAACCCGCCAAAGGTAAAACAAAATGTAAATCGGAGATAACCTTAGTCCGACGCTTCCTGGTTACGTCAGGTAAGCCGAAGGAGAGTTCTACATCCTTGCTGTTCCGGGTCTGCCTCCGGCTTTCAAACTGTTGTTGCTTCAAAAGAAATTGAGGATCTTGATAAGCTAGAAGATGTGAAAATCTTACTTTCCGGGTCAACCTTCGGATTTTTTACTTTGGCAAAGGCTCTGAGTCGGAGGAGATTATAGTTACCTCTTTGTCAATCGCTTGGCTGTTCCCCGTATCCTCCTGAAAGGATAGAATGTCAATAAAATGATGACAAAAGAGTCAGGAGAGTTAAGAATTACCTCTTCTTCATCAGAGGTGTCATCCAATTTGAGCAAATCCGAAGCGCTTGGTCTCTTCTTCCTTGAAGTTCCTGTTTTGGCGGCTTTCCTTTCAGCTCTCTTTGCCGCTCTCGCTTGTTTGGCCGCTTCATGATCATATTTGACCTTCCAGAAGTTGACATCGGCCTATGAAAAATGATAAGGGGTTATGAGTAAAAGCAAGATGTAATATAGTAAAGAGTATTCATTGAGGTTGGTGACTCACAGCAGGGGCCGGGTTCTTCTTGCAGAAGGGAAGTAAGCCAAAGGCATTACTAATCATTGTGCCCTCTTTCAACAATGATTGGATCATGGCTTCCACCACATCTTCTGGTAAGTCATCGGGGCTATGACGCAGTGGGTCATCTGTCTCGCCGGAGTAAGTGCACATTAAGCCGGGGCGGTGGCTTAACAGAAGCACTCGCCAAGTAATCCAGACTCGGACCAAGTCAATGCCGTCTAGGCTGTTTCCCAAAAGAGCTTTGATTTTTCTAATAGTGGGAGAAAGTGGTAGACGTTCAACAGTAGTCAGTTTATCCGGCAGCAGGTGGTTGGACTCAAGGCGCAGGGCACGGAAGCCGGGCAAAGGATTTTCTTCAGCCAGAGAAGTGTCTTGGCAGTAGAACCACGTCTGATTCCAATCCTTTGGGTGACTCAGCAGTTCCGCATAGGGAAAAAGGTAGTCTCTCTGCCGCTCAATCGAGATGCCACCAAGTTCAAGACTGGACCCGTTGGCACGTTCATTCTGCCGGTTTAAATAGAACAGCTCTCTGAATAAAAGTATATTGAGCTCTTCTCCAAGGTACACCTCGCAGAAGACTTGGAAGTTGCAGATGTTTGACATGGAATTGGGCCCAATGTCTTGAGGTCTGAGGTCAAAGAAATGCAAAACATACCTGAAGAATTTTGAACCGGGTGGAGCGAAGCCCCGGTTCATGTGATTAGTAAACACGATTACCTCCCCTCTTTTGGGTTGAGGCTTCTCCTCCGACGGGTTAGGAGCACGAGAAGACATGACCTCCTTCGTCTTGGGCAGATGGCCGGATTTCACAAAATCAGACAAGATGCTCTCTGTAACAATGGATTTATCCCAGTTGCAGGTCACGGGAGCTTTAGGACCCTTGGGTGCCATTACATAAATTGAAGCCTGTGACAAAATAAGAGGTTCCGGTTCAAATTTAACCCGGAGGAAGGCATGTTAAGTTTAATCAAGATGGCGGCTTAAGAAGGGGCCTAATGACATATGGCTGACTATATCTAGTTGCTTAAGCCGCTATGGGAATCAGTAACGGTTAAAAGACATTTTTTAAGATGCCAGGAGCTGGCAAGGTTGTCAAATAATGATGTCTATTTTAAGCCGGCAATGAGGGCCGCTAGAGTTAAATGGGCTTAACAGAAACAGGTTTTGCAGTTGGCGGATATTATTTTGGATCAAACACGTGCACAGAAAGAAAAAATTTCTAGACCTAAAACTAGTAAAGATAAGTTCATCAGTGCTAAACAAGGCTTCTGTAAACAGAAAGGGATCTATTTGCAGTTGGAAATGGGTGCGAAATAACCACTGCAACTGTTCTACATTATGTGAAGATCAAAAGGGGGCATTGGAGGTAAAAAAACTATCGAGGGTTTGACTCAGGCTACTACGAACACCGACGAACTCAAAGAAGCCATTAATGCGGATCTGAGGAACAAGAAAGAGGAAACTTACAGATGCGGAGTTGCTGCGGAGGTCCGTCGCATTTTTCTGGTCAAGTCAGGTTGATGCAGCAGCCTGAGTTGGTGAGGACGAGGAGATCTGCGATGGCGGCATCGGCAGAACTCGAGCGGCAGAGAGACAGCGAGAGGAAGAAGATGAACAACTGAGGAAGTAAATGGAGATGACCTAGGTCAAGCCTATCTATAGGAAGGGCTGGCTGGGACAGTGCGAGAAACGAGGAGACTAAACATCATTATCCAGCGGCCCCGACGCCTCGGTTTTCGGAGCGGTCAGTAAAAGCAAAGATCTGTTCGAAGATATGGCGGAGTAAAAAATGAATTTAAGTAAGGATGACATTACGACGGGCTAACACGGATCTAGAATATGACGTCATGGCGAGTTAAAAAACCTTTGCACAGGCAGAAGGCTGAAGGTTTATTTTTAAGGTATTTTAAGATTGACATGAACCGGTTCAAATCAATCTGGGGCCTAATGTTGGGGATATAACTATTTGTGTAAGTCGCCCAGGAGGGGCCGGGTTACGCAAGGAAGACTCGTCAGAAAGAATCCCAAGACCAAGCATGAAGATGGCGGTTCAATAAAGGGCCTAAAGCCCACCAGCGACTGGAGGCCCGTTGTAGTAAACCGCCACAATGGCATGACTTGTATTGTAAGGTAGATTTAACTAGTCACCAAGCCGGACACTGTTTATAAGCCGGCCAGGACTCTGTAAGCCGAAGGGCGCCAACCCGTGTATATAAGGGGGCGACCCGCTGGCGGCTAAGGGGAAGAAACAACTCGTCGAGAACCGGGCATAGCGTATCTCACTCCCTTGTCATCGAAACCTCAAGCAATACCAACCCAACTAGACGTAGGCCTTACCTTCATCGTAAGGGGCCGAACTAGTATAAACCTCCCGTGTCTCTTGTCCCAATTAACCCCTTCAACCTTCCTAGTTGCGATGGCTCCGCGATTAAGTCCTTTCACTAGGACATCTGACGTGACAATTCCACGACAATATACATTATCTCAGATATAAGAAAACATAACCCATTACGTTGTCTTCCTTGTACAACGTCAACTCTTTAGCATGTCATATTTTAATGAGTGCTCACAGTCATAAAAGATGTCCAAGATAATATATTTGTATGTGAGAACCTATCTTTCTTTATTATTTCCTATTAATTACAACAATGACCAAAACTATGTTTGCCAACCCTCAACAACTTTTATTCATCATACTCTTTATATGTGAAGTCATTACTCTCCATAAGATCAATATGATCCCTTTACTCTTTTTATTATTTCTTTTTCTTTTTATTCCCTCAAGATCATAGCAAAACAACAAAGCCCTTGACTCAACACTAATCTTTATTATATATAGCTCACAGACTCGATTACAAAGAGGGATCATAAGGCAAAACTCAAAACTAAATCATACCAAAACTTAAATCCACTAGATCGAGATATTAATAAAATGATTGAACTAATTAAAACGGTAAAGATAGGAGTGTGATGGTGATATGATACCGGGGCACCTGCCCCAAGCTTGGAAGTTTCCAACTGGAGTGCCCATACCCATGTGATTATGTCTCTTTGTTGGTGATGAGGGTGGCGATGGATAGTCGCACATCGAGAGTACACTACGTGGGAAAAGCCAATACACAGAAACTTAGCAGCAGCGCGGCTCAAAAAGGAGCGCTGCTGCTAATTAGTAGTAGCGCGTGTGCGGGAAACTCGCTACTGATAAGTGTTTAGCAGTAGCGCGCTCGGTGTAAACCGTGCTGCTACAAATATCGACCGGCGGTGTCCACCTAACTCCATTTAGCAGTAGCGCGGTGGCACGAACCGCGCTACTGCTACGGATGTAGTAGTAGCGTGCTTTTTCTGAGATCGCTGCTGCTAAATTTCAAGTTGGCACACTTTTTTGTCCCTATTAGCAGTAGCGCCGTCGCCCAAAGCGCGCTGCTGCTAATTCCTTCGCAGCAGCGCGTTTAGCTCCCGCGCTACTGCTAATCCGCACCAACCCACCACCTTTTCCCCACCCGTCCCTCCCCCTCCCCCTCCTCTCTTCCCTTTCCCCTACCTCGCCCACATGCTCCCACTCTCACTCTTCTTCTTCCTCAATACTTCTCCCCCATTACTCTCTCTCTTCTATCCACCTTTCTCTCTCTTCATTACTCCTACCTAACTACACCACCTCCATTAATGCATCTCCTTTCTCTTTTTCCTTTCCCCTCCACTAGTTGAAGTTGTCTCCTCCCAAATTAGGTAGCTAGGTAGATGTAGGATTTAGTTAAGTGTCCTATTTGCCCCCTAACTAGATCTATCTTTGTCAAGAAGAGCTTTGTGCACTTTTGATCTCCCTACAACATCATCTCCACCGTGTGCTCGATCTCGAGATAGAGGTGATGAAAATTTCATGCTTTTGCAAAATGGAAATATGTTTATGTGTATGTGATATGTTTGTGGAAATTGTGTGTGTGGCATGACTTGACGCCAAATTGTGCTTTTAAGTTGCCTATGTTTTGCCGAAATGTCGATTTATTTCCGTTTCGGCGAATTCCGGGCAAACTCTATATCCATATATGTCCTATTTTTAGGGAAGGTCATGCAGAATTTTTGTTTGACTTTGATGCATGCATGCATTTTTATAATCAATTTGTTTATTATTACCGTGCAGAGTTGACGATGGTCAGTGGAACGTTGGTGGACAGGTGGTTGCGGTCGGCGGTGCAGGACATGAAAGAAAATAACCGGGAAGAGGTTTTATGTCCGTGTCGAAAATGCAAAGGAATAGTTTGGCTCGACCCCCATGACGATGGTCGTGTTGAAGTGCACCTGCTCATGACTACTTTCATGGATGGCTATACTCGGTGGATAATTGAAGATGAGCATGACGATGTTGAGGATGCCGATGGGGCAGGCAATGATGACACGGGGCAAGACAAAGAGATGATCGATAATGGCGGCGGGGAAGAGGCCGGACATGGCGGCGGAGAAGGGGCCGGACATGGCGGAGGAGAAGGGGCCGGACATGGCGGCGGAGAGAACGACATAGACTCCACGCAGCAGAGTTCGTCCGTACTAAGTTCAATCGTGTGGGACCCTCATGTTCAAGCATTGCTTCGTAAGGAGACGAGTACTGAGAGAGCTGCTTCTAGAGAGGAGGCTAAGCTGGAGCAACTGGTGGTAGACTCGAACACTCCATTGTATGATGGTTGCAATCCTGAGGTGACCCGCTTGAGTTTCACGCTCCAACTCCTGAAGACGAATGCTAAAAACAAATGGACCGACACTAACCTTGATGAGCATCTCAAGTACCTAAAGGATGTTCTTCCCGCGGGTAATCTATGTCCTACTAGTGTTGATGAGGCCAAGAAGATCATGTGCCCTCTTGATCTGCCACACGTTAGATACCATGCATGCATCAACGATTGCATAATTTATCAGAAAGAGCACGCGGAAAAAACAAGTTGTCTGGTGTGCAATGCTTCTCGATACAAGAAGGCCGGGAAGAAATGTCCCCAGAAAGTTGTATGGTACTTACCAATCACTCCCCGTCTCCAGAGGTATTTTGTAGATCCCAAGGAAGCAAAGCTAATGCGCTGGCACACGAAGAGGAAGAAGCCCGACGATGGAGATGATCCGAAGCTGAGACACGTGAAGGATGGAAGCCAGTGGAGAGCGTTGAACAGCTTCTATCGGTATTTTGAATGTGATGCAAGGAACATCATGCTCGGCGCGTGTACCGATGGCATGAATCCGTTTGGCAACCAGAACACCAACCATAGCACATGGCCCATGTTTGTATGGATGTACAACCTCCCCCCTGGTTGTGCATGAAATCGAAGTACATTCACATGAGCATGCTTATTCAAGGGCCAAAACAACCAGGAAATAATATTAATTTGTATCTGGGGCTACTTCAAGAGGAGTTAGACATGTTAGGGAAAACACCGGCCAAGACATGGGATGCCAGCAAAGGTGAGTATTTCAACATGAGAGCCGCGCTGATCACGACAGTGCAGGAGTATCTTGGTTACGGATATGTGGCAGGCCAGGTGTGCCATGGATATTGCGGATGCACGCGGTGCATGGATGATACGACGTCTCAGCAGCTAACGTCAAGGAAAGACGGCGGGTCTGGGAAAATCGTGTACATGGGGCATCGAAGATGGCTTGAACAGGACGACCCGTGGAGAAACCGTGGAGATCTATTCAATGGTCACGCTGAGCATCGAGGACCTCCACGTAAGCGGAGCGGTGCCGAAATTGATGAGCTGTTGAAAAACTGGAAGGAGTGCCCCGCGCCGAGAAAGACGATGAGAAAGGCGCCGGAGTCGCTGCTGAAGGTATGGAAGACGAGGTCTGTGTTCTGGGACTTGGAGTACTGGCACAAACTCGATACACCTCATTGCCTTGATCAAATGCATATCTGTAAGAATGTCCTTGAGAGCTTGCTCGCAACACTGATGAACATGCCGTATAAGACCAAGGATGGGCCGAAGGCAAGAAAAGACTTGCATGATTTGAAAATCAGGGAAGATCTGCACATGCCGCCCCGTAAAATGTCAGACGAGACAGAGACGGAGACAGAGGCACGGGAGAAGAACGGCAAGAAAATAAAGAAAGAGGATTATTGCCCCCTTCTTGCTTCACCTTAAGTCAAGCTGAGATCAATCAATTCTTTAAGTGCCTTACCGGAGTCAAAGTTAGTTCCGGTTATTGTGGCAAGATAAGCAGATATCTAGACACAGACAAGAAAAGGTTCAGCGGGATGAAGTCTCATGACTGTCATGTGATGATGACGCAGATACTACCTGTTGCCCTTAGAGGGATAATGGACAAGCACGTCCGTGACATGCTTATTGGTCTCTGCAACTTTTTCGACGTCATCTCTCGAAAGTCGATCAGTGTGAAGCAGCTCCGAAGGCTACAGGAAGAGATCATTGTGATACCGAATGAGCTTGAGATGTACTTCCCGCCCGCGTTCTTTGACGTGATGGTGCATCTGTGTGTCCATATTGTTGATGACATAATAGACCTGGGCCCATCATTCCTGCACAACATGATGCCGTTTGAGAGGATGAATGGGATCATCAAAGGATTCGTTCGTAACATGTACCGTCCGGATGGAAGCATTGTCCAGGGCTATTTGGCACAAGAGTGCATCTCTTTCTGTGAGAATTTTCTATATGGCGCAGACCAGCCGCCTGGTGTTAGTGTTGGTTTGCCCGTTAACAAGCACGATGGGAGGCTCGAAGGAGATGGTCACTGCAACGGTCGTAGGGAACTGCATGTGGCATACTTAGATCGATGCAGCGACTTTGACAGAGCAAACTTGGTAGTGCTTCAACACCTAGACGAGGTAGATCCTTTCATGGCACTGCACAAAGAAATTATCGCAAAGAAGTATCGTGACCGGGGGGTATGCAGGACGAACATCGAAGTTACTAGAGAGCACAACTCCACTTTCCTGCATTGGTTCAAAGAGCATATTATTGCTAATCCCCTGGAGGAGGGCTCTAATGACGGATTGCTCATATACGCCTTAGCACATGGCCCCTCGCCCAACCTCGTAACCTATCAGGCATATGATATCAACGGATACACGTTCTACACGGAGGCCAAAGATATGGACAGTGATGATCAGAACTCAGGGGTGACGATGGAATGCATGACCGGCAGTGACAACGGTGCAACTGAACGATTTTATGGAAGGGTCGAGGAGATCTGGGAGCTTGACTACTCTGGACTGCACAACACGACGATGTTCCGTGTCAGATGGGCAAAGAATGTCGAAAGAGGAAACCGGATTTTCACTACCATGAGTATACCCGACGGCAAGAGCGCTACCGTGAATGCTATCGCAAAAAACGAGCCATGGGTACACGCTAAGCATGTGACACAATGCTTCTTCATAACCAACCCATGCAATCCCAGACGTGTTGTCGTGAGGAGAGGCAAAAGGAACATCATTGGAATGGATGGAGTCGCCAATGAGGAAGACTATGATTAGTACGGCAACCCAATGAGGGAAGATGACGATGATGATGAAGTATACGTCAAAAGAAGAATCAATACTACATTACCTAAGAAAAATCGTACTCCATGGAAAAGGAAAAGTCACAATGAGGGGCTCAATTATTCTTCGACGAACAAGAAGGGAAAGAAGCTGACTCAAAAATGAAAACGTCAGCGCTGAGGAACCGTTTGCTATCGGTCAAATGATGTAATATATATATATTTATATATATGTTCCTATTTTGTATACACACTTAGCCATTATTATGCATGGGTCCAATGATGTAATATATATGTTCCTATTTTGCATACATATTTAACCGTCAAATGATGCAATATATATCGCCCTCCCTTCGTTGACTGCTCTCGGGAAACAAAAGTGGGAGAAAATAAAGGAAAAGGAAAAGGAAAACTGACAGTAGTAGTAGCAGCGCATTTCGTATAAACCGCTACAGCTATTGAAGGTAGTAGTAGCGCATTTCGTACAAACCGCTACAGCTACTGAAGGTAGTAGTAGCGCATTTCATATAAACCGCTACAACTACTGAAGGTAGTAGCAGCGCGTTTTGTCCATACGCGCTGCTGCTACATCCGCTTAACCCAAAATTCTCACTATCCCTGCTTCATCCCGCCTTTTCCCCCCAAATCCCCACTCTCTCTTCCCCTGTCACTCGCCCCCGACCCCGGCACCGGCGCTCGCCTCCGACCCCGACCCCGGTGCTCGCCCCCGACCCGGCCCTCGGCCCCCGACCCCGGCGCCGGTGCTCGCCCCCGACCTGTCGCCCCTCGCCTCCCTCCTCTGCTTCCTCCCCTCCAAACTCGGTCTCGTCAGGCATGCCTCCTTGCCCCTGCACCCTCTGTAAACCCCCCCTCTCTCTGCTAGGGTTCTTCGGTTAATTTACTTAGGTTTTAGTTAGGGCAGTCTGTTAATTAGGTTATCTATTTAGTTATGAATTTAGCTAGGTTTCAAAATTAGTTGAATTTATATGCAAATTTGAACTGGACATGTGATATGTGGATATGTCATGTTTTAGACATGTAATGTTTGGAAAATGATCCGAGTAGCCTATGTTACACCGGAATGTTGATTCATTTCCGTTTTGGTGAATTTCAGGCGCTTGATATGTCCATTTTTTAGCAAAGGTCATGCCGAAATTTCCCGTGAATAGAGGCATGATTTGTGCTACATAGTTGGCATATCGAGCGCTGGCACATAGATTTATTTTTATGTCATTTCTCATGGAGAAGCGGATTATAAACTTAGAGATGACTTCTTTCGCATCCAAAGCGACATTGCAACGATCATCATGAAAGAAGTTGTCGATGAGAAGGGGATGTTCCACCACGGCCCTATATCGCGAGCTGACGTCCGAACTCGCATAGGCATGCAACGTCTAGACCTCACGCCGTTCAAGAAGCTAGGGTTCATCCTCGATGATATGGAAGGATGGAACTTCTAGTCATTTATGATGCCGATGATGATGATATGTGTCGGTTGAACTTGTATACTTTTTGTAGCGATGAAACTTTGTGATGTCCATGGTCCCTGCCGAACTTGCGTAACGCTACTTTGTTAGTTTGCGTATGATGACGTGCATACCTCTAGTTAATTAATTTGCATACTGTATGTTGCATCTAGTTGCTAACCCTTTCTTTTTCGGTGTTGCTCTAGTATATTTTGTTGCATATATATGATTGTACATCCTCTTCATGAACATGCATCTCTAACAGGTACCTAGTTTCTTGATGGCGAGATGGAATTGCTATGTCGTGTACAAAGGGAAGGTTCCGGGGGTATACAACGAGTGGCATGAGTGTCAGGCACAAGTGAATGGTTCACGGGCGCCAGCCATAAAGGCTTCAAAAGCAGACAAGAAGGAGAAGCTAGTTACTTGAGGTTCACGCTAGCGCGAGAGAGGACTCGTAACCGCCACCTTATGTAATGCATAGTTCCGCTCTCACTCATAGTGATAGCTCTTCTTGCGTATACCTTTGTTTAGATGGATGACGTTGTTGTAGTTGCAAGTATCCGAGACTTGCATGTATCGCTATTTTTTCGAGATGATGACAAGATACCACTGTGTTCGATGATGATTATGATGAGACTATTTGTATGTACATGCTATGATTACATTTGTGGTCTCGCAGGCATTTGTATGTGTATCATGATGACATTTCTATGTGCTAAAGATTCTTCTATAAAGCATGTTCAAATACAAAACAAATATGCCAAAAAGAAAACAAAAAACTACTTAAATTAGCAGTAGCAATTGTATAAAAGTTAGCAGTAGCGTGTCCAGGCAAAGCGCGCTAGAGCTACTAGCAGTAGCGAGCTTCCGCTAACAGCGCTGCTGCTACACTTGTGTAGCAGTAGCGCCGGTGAGCACGCGCTACTGCTATGTGTTAGCTGTAGCGCCTTATTAGTAGCGCCTATCCCCGCGCTACTGATACATCTAAAACCCGCGCTGCTGCTAGCCTTTTCCCTAGTAGTGGTAGGAGCTCTTCCAACTTGCGGATAATGCCCTTGAGTGCGATGATATGATCCTTCAACAAAATATTTTCATGTGTGAGATACGTGTTCTGTATGCGAGCTAACTCAATCATCATGAAAGCTTCAATCTCAGTTGGGGTAAAGAGGTCGGGAAGAGGTTGGATGTCTTCTTCTCCCGCCGGAGCTTGTTCCTCCGTAACCTTCTTGATCCTGTCCTCCTTGTTGATCTCCCCGGGTTCTTCTCTCTTGAGCTCCATCTTCATCAGCCAAGCATCGTTGCCTTCATTGTTGGAGGAGGGTGATGACATGATGCGTGGCCTTGACAAATCTGACAAAAAACAGCTCGAAACAAAGACAGAGGATATTTGCATGATACGGTGGTCAAAACCTTTGGGAGATTATATAATGAATTTTTACCAACCAAAAGAAGTATCGTGCAAGAAAACGGAGTCCGGAGAGCACACAAGGTGCCCACAAGGTAGGGGGCGCACCCAGGGGGTAGGGCACGCCCTCCACCCTCGTGGATGCCTCGTGTCCTTCCCGGACTACTTATTTTCCTATTTTCTTAAATATTCCAAAACGGAGAAAAAATGTTGCTAGAACTGCTTTGGAGTCGGTTTACTTACCGTACCACGTACCTATTCCTTTTCGGAGTCTGGAATGTTCTGGAAAGTGTCTCTTATGTATTCCTCTGGGGTTACGGTTTCAATAACATTAGTTTCCACATTTATTGGGTTACCTGAGATATAATGTTTGATTCTTTGACCGTTCACTACCTTCGGATTTGTGCCTTTGAAGTTGTTGATTTTTATGGCACCGAAACGATAGACTTCCTCGATAACGTAAGGGCCTTCCCATTTAGAGAGAAGTTTTCCTGCAAAAAATATTAAACGAGAGTTGAAAAGCAAAACATAATCACCTACATTAAACTCACGATTTGTGTCCTTTTGTCATGCCATCTTTTAACTTTTTCCTTAAACGGTTTGGCATTTTCATAGGCTTGGGTTCTCCATTCATCAAGTGAGCTAATGTCAAATAACCTATTCTCACCGGCAAGTTTGAAATCATAATTGAGCTCTTTAATAGCCCAATATGCCTTATGTTCTAGTTCAAGAGGTAAATGACATGCTTTTCCGTAAACCATTTTATATGGAGACATACCCGTAGGATTTTTATATGCATTTTTGGAAGCCCATAATGCATCATCAAGTTTCTTGGACCAATTCTTTCTAGATCTATTAACAGTCTTTTGCAAAATTAATTTAAGCTCTTTGTTACTCGGCTCTACTTGGCCACTAGACTGTGGGTGATATGGAGATGCAATTCTATGGTTAACATCATACTTAGCAAGCATTTTACAAAAAGCACCATTGAGGGAGTCCTGGACTAGGGGGTGTCCGGACAGCCGGACTATCATCGTCCGCCGGTGTCAGGACCCCGACTCGATGCCACATCGATCTAGCATGTAACACCTCATATCGCTTTGCGGCCTCACGCACGGTATCCCCACGGGTGTCGCCTTACCTTTGCCCGGGACCGTTTGCGCATTTTGGCACACGTATATGATGGTGTCGCTAGCATCCATATGATAAAGAGCCCGGGCTGACATGGCTAGTCGTAAACCCAAAGTGGCACTAACTTACAGGGACAGGCATTCATGACCCAGCATCGAACGTGTCGGTCATCAGCGAGTGAATCCAGGCTATAGCACTGGGCTAACAGGACTCCGGTGAACCGGGCTGTAGCGGGCTAGCAGGACTCCGGTATTCATCGCGTGACATTTCCCCGAAGGGACAGACACAGGATCGAAGAAGGACACATGCCGGCCTGCCTAAGTGTTCCGGAGCAGTAGCAAGCTACCAGGGCTCAGTGGAAGCACTAGGAGACATTTCCCGGTAAGAGAGGCTACTAAGAATAAACAACTAGATAGTCAGATCCCACACATAGCAATACACATTACACGTACGCATAACATGCAAGTATGTGCTGTACAACATGGCATCACAGCATAACTCAACAAACATATAGATAAAGGCTCAGAAGAGCCATCATAGCATTATTACAAACAGGGGTCACATGACCCAACAGTCAGAGCAATCAAGCAACAAACGGAAGCATTACATGTCTGGGTACAGACATCTACAAATGAAAAAGGCTGAAAGCCTGACTATCTACAACATCC